>NC_041397.2:49560499-49860499 GCF_900747795.2 Erpetoichthys calabaricus | reverse complement strand
AGGTAGACCTCTTCTCTGTAAGTTATGTCATTATTGTTAGTGGTCAGGCATATGATGGTGGTGTCATTGTCAAATTTAATGATAGAGTTGGAGCTTTTTCTGGTCACACAGAGAGAGATGAATAAAAATTACAGAAGACGGTTCAAAACACTTAAATATTGATATTTATTTGATTATAGTGCAAAAACAATAATTAAAAAACTACAACTGAGGGCACCACAGTGGTGCAGTGGTGGCGCTGCTGCCGTGCAGTAAGGAGACCAGGGTTCACGTCCAGTGTAATCCGTGTGTGGACATTGTATGTTCTTTGTGTGTCTGTGTGGTTTCTTCTAGGTTCTCTGGTTTCCTCCCACTGTCCAAAGACCTGCAGGTTAGGTGAAATTAAATTGGCTCTAATGTGTGTTTGGTGTGTGTGTGTGCATGTGTTCGCCATATGCTATCTGGGATAGGTCCCACCCAACACCCCCATGAATCCTAGTCTGGATGAAGCAAGATAGAAGATGACATAACCTGTAACTGACAGTTAAAAAATGTGTTTTGTGAAAAAATGTAATGTGATGGGGAAAACGTTTTTAATTTTTGAATTCAGCAACTATAAATATACAAAAATCATTTGGAAAAACCAAAAGAATGTTTTTAGTATATACCTTTGATAATCATTATAACTGACTACACAAACAACAAAAATATATCCAAAAAAGACAGATGTCTGCACACTTAGCCACTTTCTGGGAACTTGCATCACAAAGCAGACACTAAGGAAAGTGTAAATGTAATAGTAGTACTGTATTTAATGTTGTCCTGAAATTGCTTTGTTAAAATATACAATCTTGCTGAAACCAGGTGATTGAACACAATTCTGTACTCTTTAACACAGCAGAAATCAGGGCTGATAGTTTTAAAGGTTCAAAACTCACATTTGCAGGTGTTCTAAAAATGAAAATCAGGTTATAATTAGACAAGAGGTCTGATCTCAGACAAGCAGCTGTTCATTTCCAGACTGACTCTAACAAAAATCTGCAGTCACTGTATCATAGATGTCAAAGGTGTTTTTATTTTTGAAAGCCCTAAAGTAATAATGGAGTGGTACCGTGGTGCACTAGTTACCATTTATAACTCTCAACTCCAGAGACCTGTGTTTAATTCTTGACCCAGTATTTGTCTGTTTGGAATTAGTAAGGTAACTCTTTTCTTCACTTATGTTTTTCTCTGGGTAGTTTGTTTTGCTCACACAACCCATAGATGTGATTGCTGAGTTTAAACTATTACAGAATGTGTGTGTATATGGGGGACCATATACAAAAAAAATGGCAAGTATCTCATTCAGAGATAGTTCCTACCTTAACCCAAGAGCCTTAATACAGCCTATGGTAAAGTCCCAAAAATGGAGGACATATAAATAATAATAATTATCATTTAAACGCATAAAGTTAGACTAAAAATCAGCAGGGCTGAAATTAAGTCACTATTGGCAATCGTTTGACATGACTTTCTTGTGTCAGTAGTGTTGGATGTCTTCTATAACATGTTTTTATTATTTGGTTTTAAATAGTGGTTAATTTCAGGACCCTGTTGCCATGACCTTTGCAAGATGTATTTAGCAAAGGATAAGAAGCAACAGATGTTCTATACTCATGCAAATGTGTTTTCAAAAATGTGATGTTAATTAGCATATTAGTTATCCAGAGTGATAAGCATCCCTTATTTAGCCTGGGAATCATTTGACTGCTCAAAGTGAAATATTTCCAGGCAAAAAAGGACAGCAGCTTTGTGAATATGCCAGCAGTAATTTATGTCTCCTGTGCAGCATTTAAAAAAATAAATATCTTTTGAAAACACATCACGCCCCACTATCCAAAAGAGAAATATATAAATACTGCTACACATGGATTTTATATTGCATTCGCCTAAAAACATTACATGAGGGATACGTTTAATTAAGGCTTTCTGGTATGGGTTTTCCAAGATTGTAGTCTTACCCTGGACATCCCAATAATTGCGAAATGTCTTCATGTCAGTTTGGGAGGACAGGAGCTGCTGAGAGGCAGAATTCTCTTTCATGTGTGGTGCACCAGAATCTGAAGCTTCCACTATCATTACCAAAGAACAAATGTCACCTCGAGAAGAAACATGTAATTTTCACTCAGCATTTTAGAGGCCAATTGACCTAACTAATGCAAAAGATATCAGACTCTTTACTAAGAAGGAAAGAGAGAGTAACAAGATTGATTGCGGAATGAGTTTGTATTATGCTGCTTTTGTGTTTTTTTATCATATATTCCTGTTTTTTTCTTACTAATTTTCAGTCTGTGGAACTTCAGTTGTGGTGGATTTTGAGATGATCAAACCAATGTGATATTATTGTGATGCCATAATGACTTGGCCATAATAATACAGCAGTCTCGACTTATGGTAGATCTACAAATATGAATGATCAATGAGTACATATAATCCTCTCAACTGAATTTTAATTAATTTTCACTTAGTGTAGTACAGGTCAATATTTTCAATCATTTTCTGCTTTCAGTTGCATGTGTCACTGCAACGGGAAAGCAGTTCAAGCAGCAGGTGACTATTAACTGAATGGTAGGACTTGCTTCTTGTAATTTCCAGCATCCTAATTTTGTTAGGGAGTATAACCACTGGAAGAGGGAAGCAACACTCTGAGCAATTCCTCAGCAGAGAAAGCACATGTCTAATAATAATGGTGGATTTTCATACCAACATTATGCCCTCTCCAACATTATAAGGCACTCTATAATTATCAAAAAGCATAAGGTCAACAAATTGTGCCTAACCAGGGTTCAATTTAGTTTAAAATAGTTAAAATTGTTAGTGTTTTGTGATTTACCATTCAGAAATACTGCTTCACTATCATTTTATTAATAAGTTTTTCTGTAAAATACATAATTAAGTAATATGCATTTTTACATAAGTAATATGCATTTTTTTTAAGTTCCAGGGATGGAATCATACAAACTCTCAGTCCACCATATAAATTAGGTTAGCCAATAGCAAAGTACTAGTATTTCAACCAGAAACTTTGTACTTGGTACTTTGTTCAATAGCCCTATTACCTTTAGCACTACCAAATTATGTAAATTCACTAGTTAAAGTAAAATGCCTCTCAAGTTCCATGGGTTCCCTAGCCGATGTTGAAATGTCCACCTTATTGCTGCATGTCAACGTTAATGGAAATGGTTCACCGCACTCTTAGGAATTAAAGAAGAAACGTATGCCTATCTGGTCCAAAGGTAGAAGAATATGTTGTAACCTAATTTTTACAAAGATTATATAGGGAGTATGAGTCCTGTGGCAGATTGTAGCTGCTACCATACTTTCCCAGTATTGGGGCATCTCAAAAGTTGAGGTCATAATTGGATCTAGAATTAAAATTAGATTATTTATCAGGAGTACAAGCATTTGTAATTTGATTTATATTATAGTGAGCACCGAGATAGGACTTATGAACATACTGAATAACAGATCAGCCCAATAACAGACTTGTTTGTTAAACAAGATTAATATTCTAAGAGCCTAACAAGACCAATTAGCTCACTTCATTCTTGTTATGGGCAGTGGGAAATATCTCCAAAACCACAAATGCAAACTGGACCCAAGACCACTGTTTCTTGTAATGTGAGCAGATTTAATCTCATGGTATCAGCAATGTCTGTTTTCTATTATTCACCGTCACTCTCCCTAGCATATTGAGACCAAGGAAAGCAATAGCACCTGTGTGGGTGTATTCTTTTTCTACGAAACTCTCTGTACACTTTCTTGAACACTCTTGAGGCATGTCACATGAAGACTTCCCCATTCTTGCTGGAGAGAGTTTAGCCACTCAAGGATATTGCCAACCTAGACCTAGCAGCTACACAATTAAAAAAAAATAAATATAAAGCTGGTTCAAAAACATCTTTATAGTTTAAATTACTGTTTAAACAACATTTACTTACCAGGGAGAATAGCATTCTTTGGTTGATGACATTATACTGAGTACATAATCTGAATTCTGTTCTCTTAATGACATCTGGCTTTAGTGGACTCAGTTCATCCAGCTCAGAATAACTTAAAGAAACGTTAGGTAGCCTAACACTGCTATTACGTTCAGAAGCAGTATAGTGTCCCTCAAAGCTCAGTATATGGGCGTTTACTGCTTTTATTTTACATTTTGTACAGGAAGATATTATTTAAAACATTAGTTTTGCAGGAATTGAATTAACATACAATTTAAGTGTTTACATCAGTGGATAAAAACCTGTTTTTTCCAGCCTGAATATACCGTATAACGTATGGAGGATGCAAAGAAGTTCTAGTAGTGTTGGCTAATGTAATGTGTTACTCAAAAATTGTTGAAATGAGCGTGTTTATAGATTTCAGAACCCTGTAAATACCAATTCTTGTCCTTCCTTCCCTGTACAATTCTGGAAAATGTTTGGCTATTTAAAATATCTTGTACTTCACCTTTGGCTCCATCCTCCTTTGTGGTTTGTCTTTTGTGGACTTCAGGCTGTACCCAACATAAAATTAGGTCAAAAAAGCAAAAAGTCAAAATCAATTCAATGTGCTTTTGTATAGCACTCTTCACTGAGTACAAATATGTATCATTTAGAAATATGAGCAGACCAATTAAGTTAAGTACACAGCAAAAAGTTCAATTTCTAATTGATTAACTTATACAAATCATACAAATATACGTTAAATAATATAACTTAGATTTGGACATTGAAAACAGAAGACAGGAATACATAGTTGTAACATACAAAGTCAAAATTCTGGTGACCTAGGCCAACTGGCCACCCACCCAGACCTGGGTGTTCTAAAATAACACAAATACATGCTCTGCCATCAAAAAACAAGATTACAGTGATCCCTCGCTATATCGCACTTCGCCTTTCGCGGCTTCACTCCATCGCGGATTTTATATGTACGCATATTTAAATATATATAGCGTATTTTTTGCTGGTTCGTGGATTTCTGCGGACAATGGGTCTTTTAATTTCTGGTACATGCTTCCTCAGTTGGTTTGCCCAGTTGATTTCATACAAGGGACGCTATTGGCAGATGGCTGAGAAGCTAGATTGCTTACTTTTCTCTTGCACTGACTTTCTCTGATCTTGACGTATGGGGATTGAGCAGGGGAGCTGTTCGCACACCTAGACGATACGGACGCTCGTCTAAAAATGCTGAAAGATTATCTTCACGTTGCTATCTTTTGTGCAGCTGCTTCCTGAAACGACATGCTGCACGGTGCTTCGCATACTAAAAGCTCGAAGAGCACGTATTGATTTTTGACTGAAAAACAAACTCTGTCTCTCTCTCTCTCTCTCTCTCTCCCTGCTCCTGACAGAGGGGGTGTGAGCTGCCGCCTTCAACAGCTTTGTGCCGCGGTGCTTCGCATACTTAAAAGCCAAACAGCCCTATTGATTTGTTTGCTAGAGATTGTTTTCTCTATCTATGTGACATTCTGTGCTCCTGACACGCACTCCTTTGAAGAGGAAGATATGTTTGCATTCTTTTAATTGTGAGACGGAACTGTCATCTCTGTCTTGTCATGGAGCACAGTTTAAACTTTTGAAAAAGAGACAAATGTTTGTTTGCAGTGTTTGAATAACGTTCCTGTCTCTCTACAACCTCCTGTGTTTCTGCGCAAATCTGTGACCCAAGCATGACAATATAAAAATAACCATATAAACATATGGTTTCTACTTCGCGGATTTTCTTATTTCGCGGGTGGCTCTGGAACGCAACCCCCGCGATGGAGGAGGGATTACTGTACATGCAATTAAATTCATCATTCAATGGACTAAGTTTTTTAACCCATTTTGAATACAGTGGTGAAAAGGCTGCTAATATAACACACCATTAGTTGTGTTTTTGTTCTAAACTTATTTTGGAACTATTTGGAATATTTTGTTTATTTTCTTATTCTAATTTTGTAATTTCAGTTGTTGTTTAATTTTTGCAATATGGTTTTGATGTAATTTTGATGCCATTTTGCTTTATATTTTATTGCATCACTTTTTAAAAACTATGACTGTATAATTTATTTTAAGAACAACAATTGACATTCACACTTGTGGGTGTGGTGTGAGACCTCATTGTGCTGCCATTAGCTTTTGGAAAAATCCCAAAAAACAACGCTTCATTCTCAATAATGCTTATTAGAGAAACAATTTTATTAGTAATGATTAGGAGCTTTTTTCTGTTTGTTTGTTTTCTGGGTTATGAATTTTGGTTATTGTTTTGGGTGTTGAAATTAAATTTATGCCTTCCCGGCTTTTTTGTGCATTGCTTTTCTTTTGACCATTTAAACTCATTTTAATTTGTCTTCTAATCCTCTATTAAACCTACTTTTACAGTCTTTGGCCTGACTTGTGCAACTTTTGCTATAATACTTTTTATCATAATGATGTATCATTCTAGTGCTATCTCATTGGAATTCGTAAAGTCATACAGCTTTAGGATTTTTATTTTTTCTAACCAAATCAGGTGGATAGATCTGAAAACAAATGAAACCTGCCTGTGTTCTAATGGAGCTGTAAGGTTCATTTTCTGTTCTTTTTCACTTGGTATGGACTATTTCTAAGATCAATCCACACTTCTTTTTCAATCTAATATCATTAATAATAATAAAACATTACATTTATATAGCACTTTTCTCACTACTCAAAGCACTCTCCATGCACAAAGGACCCGGGTACTGAACCCACAATCCCCTTAATGTAAAGCAGCAGCATTACCATTGCGCTACCTGCATTGATATTGTAAAAATGGTGAGTGTAGAGTGAAACAAGAAAGGGTACTGCATTTTGCACAAAATGCTGTAGATAATAATAACAAAAAATGAGGAATTATTGTAAATTCAGTCAAAGCGGAATGTTTAACTTAAAGAATTATTATCTTACACAAATGAATGGCCTGGTCATGTTAACTTTATACCTTCATACTATAAAATAAGTATGTTTTATAGAACCCATTCCAGGAAAAGCCTATTAATCTGTAGATGAGTGTTCTATGAGTTTTTCTTAGTCATAGAGACAAATGTGCCATTTCACTGAAACAAAAATTATGCATCCCTTGTGCAAATATCTTTCAACAGTACCACCAGGAGATCAGTGATAAAGTTTAATGGATGGCGCAGTTCAGACTCACAGCATTTATCAACTGGGATCACAACAAGGAAAACATGACATGAAAAATAAATATCTACTCCATAAAAGTGTCTTGGGATATCTCTGGATCAATAAAGAAGAATAAAAGACTCAATGAAAACAGTAGTCATTTTGATTAGGATCATATATAGATGGTGTCTTCCTTGCATTGTACTGTATATGTTATCAAAACTGTGCACCTCATTACTACTGCTGTTGCTGCACCCTGTAAAGACTGTTCATTTTAGTATATTATCCTATGGTGACATTTGACCATTAATACCACTTTTTGATGTTTTATAGGTGTAAGGATAATATACAGAAAAAAAATTATGTTTTTGTGATAGATTATTCATAAAATCATATTTGAATAAACACTATATATATATATACATATATATATATATATATATATATATATATATATATATATATATATATATATATATATATATACTAGCCATGTGCGCCCAACTACGTTGCGCGTGTTAAAGTTGTCTGTGAAGGGCTCCCTGTTTAAACGCGGCTGCCAGTCGTGAACTGGGCCCTTCGTCGCACAGCATTATGATTTTTTATAAGGGAAACAAAATTACAAAACAAAACCCTTGGATATTGATTCGATAGGAACGGCCTACTCGGAATCACTGTCCGAATAGTAATTATGTGGTGGTGTAGGAGCATTTCTGCTTCTCTCCGTTCACAGTCCGTCTCGTTTTCACGATGCTGTCGTTTCCTCTTACGATCTCTTCTCAACCTTTCTCCAATCTCACAGGTTGCTTTGTGGCAATCCAAAGAGTAAGGCAATATACACGGAGCAATGGTTATAAAAGGGGGACACATAGGTATCCAGGCTCTTTAAAGCATTGTGAGACATGTGAGCAAGCCACGGTACAACTGTGAGACACGCAGCACTCGCCCGCTACAACGTAACAATAATAATTTCCGTAACGTGCTGTTACGTTGTCATTCATTTTACCCACTGTCTTTCTTTCATTCACATGTTACGTAGGCACGTACCTTTTATCTTCAGCAATCTCATTCTCTAACCAGGCCTCAGGAGCTAACCAGCGTAACACTGTCCACCACCCCTTTCGTTATTCTGGCACATTGTTGACGTCCGTGAGTAACAACAACGTACTAAACTGGAAGGTGGTCTATGCATGCGTGGAATTCGCGGACAAACAAAGATCAAGATCCAGATGAAGATTATATATAAAGATTAGTTCATTTAAAGCACAACAATTTGTTTAGTTTGAATGTCTGTGTTTTGAGGTGTGACTGGAGTACTACAGTCTTCAGTAGTATAAGCCTGGAGGAGATTCTTAATGCAATGCCTATGTTTTAGCTGTCTCTCTACTGCCATCTAGTGCTTCTTCTTCTATTTCATTCGCGGACAAACAAAGATCAAGATCCAAATGAAGATTATATATATATATATATATATACTGTATATATATATATATATATATATATATATATATATATATATATATATATATATATATATATATATATATATATATATATATATATATATATATATATAAATATAAATATAAAGAAGAATATATATACATACAGGGAGATTCACTCAAAAGAGAAAATTCTGTTGTGTTAGAATGAAGCAATCTGAACCAAATAATACACTATATAACTTGACGTATGTGTTCCTTGAACATATCGGCAAGCGTCTCGGGGGGAATAGCATCAATTTCACGTTGGATGTTTTCCTTCATATCTTCCACATTGTGAGGCTTGTTCCGATAGACTTTTCCTTTGAGCATACCCCAAAAAAAGGAGTCTGGTGGTGTCAGATTCGGCGACCGTGGTGGCCACGGCCCCTTTGAAATTACCCTGTTGTTGAAGAAGGACTCAATTTCTGCTATGCTCCTTGCCAATGTATGACATGTTGCTCCATCTTGCTAGAAGTAACCTTCCGTTAACTCACGATCATCCAGTTGATTCTGACATCGCTTAAACGAATTGGTGATCCAATAGTTTTGCACCATTCTGATGAGAAGTTGAGTGACTTAGTGAAGGGGTATGGGCGGTATGCACCCAGAAGTTGCAAACGGAGGTTACGCCTGCCTCATTGCTCTGACGCAGGGGCATCCCAGCTTGTTTGAAGCTGCATATATTGAGGAGCATATTACACGTTGTTTTGTTTAGATTGCTTTGTCCTAGAGAGAGTTATTACAGAATATCTGGGGCCTCTTTTGACTGAATCTCCTGTATAAAGAAAAACATCAATAATGGTAAAACACAATCTAACCCTTACAGTGCTACACTCTACCCCATACCACCCACACACCTAACAGGAGCCAAGGCTACTGTGTAAGATAACCAGATTCCCATGAAAGAGCAGAAGGAACAATTGAAAAGCTCTAATGTATGATGATACATACTATACCAACAATGGAAGAAAGCCGCACCACAGAGCAAAAGACATCCAGGATTTGAATAAATAACCAAAAACAGTCCAGCCTGCAGCTGATTTTACAGATGCTACATTTATTTAATGACATAGACAACTCAAAATAGACAAAATTGTAGAGAGAAGGACAGGTAATTGTCCATGTACTGTGAATCATATCCTTCCTAGAAAGAAGCCAGAAGAAGCGTATCTGCTACAGTACAGATAAAGAGAAGCTTCAACTCAGTGGCTTTTCTGCATAAAGGACCAGATGTGCAAGATAAGTAATAAGTCTTTCTCAGTAATTTAATTTATTAAAATGTTTATAAAAAACCCTCTGGGTTTTCTTCTTAATCAGATTTTTGTAGTTTTCTATGATATGCTCAGATATAAATATTTATTTCTATAAAGAAAAACATTTCTTCTTGTTGTATGTGAAATTGTCTTATTGCTAGGTGCTTCAAGCTTGTTTCCGGCTGAGGCACTAGATCAACTGGCCCTGCAGTGTTTTCAGTTTACCATTTAGTGTGGATGTACAGGTGCAACATGCACTGTCCAATTTAGCAATGGGCCTTAAAGGCCGGCATCCATGTTGGAATGAGAAATTATTGAACTAATTTTCACCCATCTCTGAGATGGACCCTGCTAAATCTGAAAAAACCACCAAGGGAGCCTACATGCGCTCTGTCCACTAGCCAGCAGTGTGATGTTCCTGTTTCAAAGGAGAGCAGCATCCTGAGGCAGAAAGAAGATATATTTACATTTATAAAGTGGTTTAATTGTTTCTTAACTTTGTGCTGACCAGGAAACACCTGACTGCACAGAATTTAGTGCTGCTACCAGCCTCGTAGTGTGCATTTCAAGTTGTGCAATGGGAGTAGTCTGTACACCCATTCCATTCCATGTTATTGTGGCTTGTTATGTTTTATCTCCAAGCTGTTCAATTCAAAACATGAGATATTGCCATTTCAATTTAAACATTCATAGCCAGTATACTGTACTTTCCTGAGCAGTGACCACTTTCAAGGCTCTTATTTTTTTAAGTGTTTAAAACTATACAGCTGTATTATGCCAGATAAAGACAATGTCAAAGGGGATCACTGTGATCTGATGTCAAATGAGGCGGATCAGGGAGCGGCATCCCATTGATTGATTGATTTTTTGTGACGTGAACAGTGCATGAACTTGAACATCTAACTAGTCATTAGCAAAATTGTGACAAATAGTATTAGTTAGGAAATGTAATGTTTACATTAGAGAAGTTTCACCCAAATACAGTATACACCTCGTACACAAAATGCTAAGGTTAGTCTATCTGTCACGCAATTACTTGTAAACTAATGGGGTTAAAACTTTGATCTTGGTCTTAATTGAAAGCTAATGACCTGATATGTTCTGGAAATTCAAAAAAAAAATGTAGGTAGTAGCAACCCAGGGGCTATAAACAAAGGCAAACTGACCTGTGGTTGTGCATTTACAGCAAAGTGATTAAACAACTACATGAAACCACCTTAATGACCAAAGGAAAAGAAGAGCAATGGCTGGTATATATTAAAACAACAGAAAAGCTTTGGCAAGTAGATATCATGCTTTTTTTATGACAGCATTAGTGAATTGTTGCCAGTCTTACAGAAATGAGTACATGTTTCCTGGTAAAGAAAATATACTGTAAGACTTAATTTCCAATTGAGTTATGCTGGTTGGGTGAGGGTTCTTCCAGTTAAGATGACAAGAGTAAGATGGGTCATCATGTAAGCAATGTAGTATAGGAGAGTATAACAGATTTTTTCATAGTATAATGTCCCATCTTGTTTTGATCAACCTGGCCCACTTAAAACACTAGAATCTGTAGTAAGCAGATCTGTAATAAGTAGGCTAAGTCTCCAGAAGTAGGTCTAAAGCTTCAAATGATGACCAGAAAATAAAAATTAGCCATGCCCCAAACTCATTTAGCAGTCTTTCTGCCTGCACAGCCCCAACAAAAAGGTTAAAGGGTTAGGACTGGCTTTAGAGCTATCTAAGAGAATGTATACTGACTAGAACAAGGAGTAGTAAGTATAAATGCTACGAGGAGGACTGGGAGAAAAATTCAAAGCTGAGTCAAATGCTGGGAGTTGACAGAAAAGACAGTGGTGAACGCCACAATCATTAACCAGAAACTGTAGTCAAAATACAGTATAACAAACAGGATTCAAACAGAGTTGTCGCTCTTTGATTATCCAAATCTTGGATAGGGTGAAAATGAATGTGGGGACCTTTATACTATTGCAAATGATGAGGCCAGTGATGTTGCACTCTCACAGGATTATGGGAAGGATTACAATAGTAACAAAATACACTAAGAGCCTCAAAATGGCAGCGTTCAAAAAGAAAATAAAATGGCTTTGACGATGATGGTAAAAAATTAAGAGTTAGGCAAAATACAAATAACAAAATTGAATTCCTTGTGTTCGGAAACATCCAAAATATTATGATCTTATTCAGCAGCCATAATCCCAGGAAAACTGAACAGCAACAACAACATTTATTTATATAGCACATTTTCATACAAAAAGTAGCTCAAAGGAAGAATATCATAACTTTGCAACAGGTATATGAAAACATTAACTCAATTGGTCTGACTTGAGAGAATTCCCAAAACACACAACCAAGCAAGTCAGGCCTTGCATAACATCCTCACAATTTGGATCTCGTTCCAGGAAAATTTTAGACAGTTTTAAATGTGATATATGGGCACAGAATGAATTTTATGCATGGCTTGTCTGAATTCTCATTAAAAGATCGATTTCCAATTCCCCCCTGAGATCATTCACAGCTAAATTGCTTGAAATCTATAAGTAGAATCTGGAAATACTTCTTATATCTTAATCAAAATTAGACAGTATAGCTTCAGAAACAGATCTTTTTTTGTTAAAGATCAGGAAAGTTATATGCTAATTATTGGGTTATTATATGCTCTACTGGGTTTATTTTCAAAAATGTTCATGTTTAAAAAAATGAACAACAATTGATCGGAAAACCACCACCTCTAACACAAACCAATTAATGCCATTTTCACATCACTTGAATTGCAATCTGCTGTGTATGAAACCACCACAAGCTCTGATTTTCAGTTTCTGACTTCAGTGTCAAGTGCTGTTAAAAAGTACATATTTAATGGAGTCTACTAACACATGCAATTGCATTCTATTCTTACTATTACGTTTGAAATAAAAAAGTGAAATGCTCCAACTTTCATATCAGTTAACTTAGTCACTAAACACATCTGTATGTTATGCCACAGTCCAACTTGTTTGCTTATTGAGTATTTTTGCTTTTTTTTCTACTTTTGTTAAAAAATCATTTGTTTATAAATGTTCTTGGTTGCCATTCTGTCAAAAAAGATGGGGATTTATATTCATTTCCCCTTTTGTAGGATGTTTTACTGTATTTTGAGACATTTCTACTTATTTTGCCATCTCTCTTTGTTTGGGGCCTTATAGGCCAAAGCTTACAGTAAGCAGTAAATTATCTGGAAAGGGTGAGCCTCTTCTGGGCTGGTTAGTAAAGGTGTTGATCTGCTTTGTGGCTATATTTTGGTGGCCTAACACTCATTTTTGTTTAATCACAGTAAGAATTAGATCTTTAAGCCATAGTTAGACATTTCTCTCTATTGTAAAGCGTTTTTGTGCGGTTTCATTTTTTTTCTTTGGATTTTTAAACTGTTCAATCCAATTCCCATTTTGGGGCCTGTTAGGTCAGAGCCTGCTGCTTGCAGTTTTGGGCTAGCAGACTTACATTAAGCCTTTTCTGGCCAGGTCTGTGAAGATCCTTCTCTCCTTTGTGGTTATTAGGAGGCCTCATACCTCACCCACCATGTCTGTGACTGCATCACACAAAACATGTTACATTGATACATAAAGTAGCTGAGCTCTGAAAATTAATGAACTTATTCTAAAAGTAGAGCGACAGGTGCTGAGCAGACTCCTGTCAATAATGGAGAATCCACTGCATCCACTGAAGAGTATCATCTCCAGACAGAGGAGCAGCTTCAATGACAGACTGCTGTCACTTTCCTGATCCACTGACAGACTGAGGAGATTGTTCCTCCCCCACACTATGCGACTCTTCAATTCCACCTGGGGGGGTAAACGTTAACATTATTCAAAGTTATTGTCTGTCTGTATACCTGCATTGTTATCAATCTTTAATTTAATATTGTTTTTTATTAGTATGCTGCTCCTGGAGTATGTGAATTTCCCCTTGGGATTAATAAAGTATCTATCTATCTATCTATCTATCTATCTATCTATCTATCTATCTATCTATCTATCTATCTATCTATCTATCTATCTATCTATCTATCTATCTATCTATCTATCTATCTATCTATCTATCTATCTATCTAAGTAATTCTGCATAGTGAAACAGATTACCCACATCTAAAGAACACCTAAAAGAACTATTAAGAATACTCCAGTATATTTTAGCAAATAAAAAGTGAAATTTCCCCCATACCAAAGTGAAAACTGAAGTCTCAGAAAATATTGTACATTAAAAAGTATACAACTGCCATTGACAATTTGATTCACTTATTCCAAGTTTGTCTCTCTCTCTGTAAACTGGACTTCTTCCCACCTACCAGCAGATCCCTTGTACTAATTCACCTCCTTACATCATTTCCATTCAGGCAGAAGCATCAGGGGGAGGCTTACTATTGAAACGGGGAGAAAAGGTCAGAATTCTCTGTAGTGACAACTTGTGTTCAAGCACCCGGTGTTTTGTTTAATAACAATAACATTTATTTCTGTAATACATTTTCGTACAAAGAATATAGCTCAAAGTGCTTTACAAGATGTCAAGAGACAATTACATGAAAAGAAAAAAACAAATAAGATTAGGTAAGAATATTAATGAATAAGTAACAAAGAAAAATAAATAAATCTATAGGATCCTATCAAACATAGATGTATAATTAGTAGAAGTCCTTATATACAATATCATAATGAAAGTGTCTAAAGATGAGTCTGGTCATAAGGTCAGATGGCTGTGAGGGCTGAAAAAACACAAAAAAAAGAAAAACCACCAGTTAACCTGGGGACAAAAACATAATCTGCAGGGGTTCCAAGGCTCAAATACCACCCAGCTCCAGCTCCTGACATAAATGTGCTTTAGGCCTTCCTCATTGTTTCTAGGCTTAGTCTGAGTAGTTTCTGTGCAGTCAGCCTTGTGGACAGCTGGGGTACCCATCTGCATTTTGCCATCACTGGTGGCTACGCAGTGCTTCTGTCAGGTGATGGTGGTGCAAAACGGCACCACCACAGAAGAACCGGTAAAGAAAGCAGAGAAAAGTAGAGATTACTAAAGAGTGCAAATCGCTAGTCCCAGTATGAAAATTCTATGCCTATATATTCTATTAGGAGTACAACTAAAATGTAACTATGAAAATCCAAATTTAAAAAATGGATTTTTAGCATTTTTTTTAAAATGATGCACAGTAATAGTCTGGCAAATATCTGTTGGTAAATTGCTTCAGACCTTTGGTGCAAAACAGTAGAAGGCCACTTCACCACTTCTTTTAAGCTTGGCGCTTGGAATTATAAGCAGACCACCATTAGATGATATAAGGTTACGACTTGGACTGTAGGGTGACAGGCACTCCAAAATAAAGGAAGGGGCAAGATAATTTAATGCTTTAATATGCTACTAGTAGTATTTTAAAGTCACTTCTTAATGACATGGATAAACAATGTAACAACGCTGAAACCAGTGAGATGTCCTCAAATGTTCTTTTCCTAGTTAAGATTGTGGCTGCTGCATTCTGCACTAATTACAACTGATTAATGTCTTTCTTACATTAGGTAGTCCCGTTAGGAGTGTATTACAGTAATCTATTCGACTAAAAATACTATTTCCTTAGGTGACACACCAACACACACACACTAAAACCAGGTCAGTGTAGATTCACCAGTTAAGCTAAGCTGCATGTGTTTAGGATCTAGAAGATAGAAGGAATACCTGGAGAAAATCCTCACAGGTAAGTGGAGAGAATAAATTATACAGACACATTAATCAGTCTGGAATGAATTTGAACAAAGGACTTTGAACTGCATTACCTTAATCTGTGATTCAGATATAAAACTTCCTAACTTAATGCATCATCACAGGCACTTTGAAATGTGAAAAGGATATGATGACTACATTCTTTTTATACGGAATTATATATAAAATGAAAATGAAGAGGAAGTCATTGAAGTGTTACAGTTGTTTAATGTGTAACAACAGAATTAAATACTAAAGATGGTTCATGAGTCATGCTCCATTATTTTCTCCAGCAATTCAGCGAGTTTCAATTAGAAAATCAGATACACAGTAGAAATGTGCAGGAATAGAACCTAGGCTTCTGATATAAAACTCTATCATTAGCATGTTATTTTCTGCCCTGGATCCAAGTAAAGAAATAAAAAACATTTACTAAATTTGTATTTCTGCTAGAATACTGATTAATATTTAGAATGCCAGGTAACAATGCTGCTTTGCTGAAAAATAAGATTTATTGTAACCAAGAAATATATTGGTCATAAAAAAATCTGTCGGAAGATGAATTTTAAATAGATGAAGTGTGGCTTCAATGTAAGTAACATGTTATTGTATAAGGAAGTGGAAACTAATTTTTAACAATGAATTATTTTATTTATTTGAGTAATTTTGGCACCAATCTCTATTGCTGATGCGTACAAAAAGAATTCAAACTATAGGTTAAAAGATCAAGCTGTAAAATCTCACATACTGACTCAGCACACTGTAAAAGTTCATGCACAAAATAATGCTTAGAACTATTACTAAACAGTGTCACATTATCTAATCAAAAAGATGAAATTTAAGTCATGTACTTCATAGCAGAGGAAAGCATTTCAATCAACGTATCTGATTTTGTGATGGGTTCCACCTTTGAAGACCTCTAATCCATATTACATGGTTTCAGCAAATGGATTAGGGAAATAACAATAAAAAACACACAAAAAAACCAGAACTTAATTAAAACATTAAATCATTTTCAGGTATTTTACACTGATGTCAGAACTTTGTTGAACCCAATTCTGGCAAACACAATGTTATGTAAGAGTCAGTAATCCTTTAAGGTGAGTATCTTTTAACTAATTTTACTGCTCCCCCCACTTTTGTTTGCAGCAATGTTAAGTGTGTGTAGACAGCCAACAAAAAGGCCTTGTTCCAGATTTTCAACATGAATTATTGACTGGATCACTCAAGAACATACTGTAAATACTGTATATAAACCATTAGAGCATTAGAACTATCAAGATGAGAACAGGTCATTCAGCCCAGTAAAGCTCACCAGTTCTATCTGCTTAATTCTTTCAAAATAATATCAAGTTTAGTTTTGAAGGTTCCTAAAGTTCTAATCTCTATCACACTACTTTGTAACTTTTTCCATGTGTTTATGGTTCTCTGTGTAAAGACAAATTTTCTAATGTCTGTGTAAAATTTACCGTCAACAGCTTTCCAACTGGGTCTCAATGTTCTTGGTGACATCGATGTACTACACCAGGGGTTGGCAACCTTTCAGTGGTGTTGTGCCGAACCTATGTTACAATGTTATTCTGAGTGGCAACATAATTCTACCAATTTTGTTATATGTAGTATCAAAATTGATCCGGTTATAATGGGCATATTTTTGAAGCCCATTATAACCGGATCTTATATTATTGGTCATTGAATATTTTAAAATACATAGGATCATGATGTGAAAAGAATGCATCAATACAAAATGAATAGTTTGAATAAGAAAAAAGTATCAAGAATTCTAATATGATTAATTATTCTTTATTATTAATCAGAGCTATTAATCCATTAATGCAAAGCAATTGTATAACTACGTTTGGTGGCTTTATTTTTGGTTCCAATTATTTGACTAAAATAAGTAGTTTGTTTCTTAAAGCCAGAAACAGCCCTTTTTATAGCTTCACTTTTCTCATCAGAGTTTTTAAATGTGGACTGTTGTTTAGTTTTATAATGTCTTTGTACACTTGACATGTGACACACGATACTTTCACAGCATAACGCACACACAGCACAATCCTTTTGTTGTACAAATCCATATTAATTCGTCTAAGAGCGAACATCAATTTTTTGTCTTTTATGAGTGATTTTAGGGCAGTATATCTCTCTATTATAATAAAAAAAATCCTGGGATGAGACGAGACTTTTTAGCCTGGGATGAGACATGACTTTTCAGAGAGATACTTTCACGTCCCGAGACTTTGTGCCCAGAGATTTGACCATGCTGGGGCCGGAAATAAAAGACAAAGAGTAGATGACAAAGTAGAACGTCTTAAAGAATTCAAAAATGTTGGTGCGATACACATGCAGGTTAGAGATAATGACAGCACTAAAATTCGAAAGTCACAAAAAATGATAGTAAATATCACATTAGCGCAAACAAACAGAAATTATTACTTGGTGAAATAACAGAACAGCGAAAAGAGATTGAATATATTGTTCGGATTTAAACTTTATGTTAGAGACTTGTAGATTGTCTAAATCATGTTGCCATCAGGGAAAAGTAGTGTTTCTTCCCAATGAAGAGGCGTATCTGCGAGACTTAAAAGATTTGGTGTTTGGTGAAAGTGAAATCCACATACTTGAGCGGCAGAGACTTGAAGTGGCTGGTCCATAGTGCAGGTAAGGGGGATGGTTGGGGAGTGAAGCGAGCAGGTTACTTAATAATACTAGTACTTGCTACTTAATAATAACAAGAGGTTTGTTTTAATGTACCACAGCCTGCACTGAACACCTGGCTTCCCTTTACATTTGAGTTGCATTCGCAAAATGTAGGTGACGGCACAAAAGCGTGCGCTGTAATATAATAATTATATAAATATAATTTGTTTACAATATTTAAATTCAATCAGTGTGCCATTGAAAATCATTCCGTGTGCCAAGTGCCGTAGGTAGCCGACCCCTGCACTATACTAATTCCCTTCATAATTTTAAATTCTTCAGTTATGTCACCTCTTCATCTCCTTTTGCTTAAATTGAAAAGGCTTGTATCTTTCCTTGTAACTCATACCCTGTAGCCGTGCATTCAGCCTATTTGCTCTTCTCTGGACTGTGCTTATGATTATAGTGTTGTTGATGCACAAACAGTCAACAGTTAATGCTTTGGGGATGCGTTTTTAGTAGCATTTCACTGAGTCTCCTGATACCATCTGCCTAACTTAATACTACTTCTGCCATATGTTACATTTGGGTTGGTTCAATGTAACTGCTATGTTGTATTTGATTGGCATTACATATACAGCTTAAGTCACACTTTAGACTTTCTGACACATAAGGTATCTTCAGTATCCTATAGGTAACATTTTGTCAACACTTCTCTGTCAAGCTGTTTTTATTTTTATTTTTTTCTCACCAAAGATCAGGTTATTCCATTACTGTCCTGATACTGTTCCATTCCATCTGAACTAGTGTGGGGCTGAGGTGTCACCCATTGCATGGCTGCACTCGGGTCCTAATCTGAGATCCTGAGGTAATTTGTCATGTGGTGTGTGTAGCAATGTGCTGTATCAGTGCATGCTCCTAACTTCCTCCTCCTCTCCATTCAAGATCCTTCTTGTAAAATCTCTTGAAGGTTTATGATCCATGAATAAACTTATTAATTGCAGATAACATTTTCTGTATCTTAAAACATCAACAAAATCCGTTTCCCCAGCTCATATAGAATATACAGTAACTAGTAACTCTTTGTTTTATATCAAAAATGGGGGTGGCTCTTGCATCAGTCTGTGCATACAAAATAATGTTGAGATGCCAAGATGAAGCAAAAACAGATTAATTCTTAAAATGATTAAATTAAACTGGCTGGTGATTGGATTTGGCAAAACAAAACAGTAAAACCTTCAGACTGTCACTACCTAACTGATAGGTCTTGAATCTCAGACTATTGAGTAGGGACTGACCATTTGCCTAACTCCAAGAACCACCAAATACTGCAGCTCTCACCTACCAATTTTCTTTCTGCTTCTCTCCCTGTATACCTTGGACTCTCTTCCACCTACCTACCAACTGGACCCTTGTCCTGATTCACCTTCTGACTGCATTTCCATTCAAGTATAGGAGTCAGGTACAGTCATGCTATTGTAACAGAAACAACACGACAGAATTCTCTCTAACAGCAACTGGTGTTCCTGCTCCCATGTTATTTTATAACTTGGCTACAGCTACTTACCTTTCTGCTGTTTTGTTTTCTGAATCTCAGTGTTGGTTCACTCTAGTGTGATAAATTATTCATTATTTTATGTGCAGAGCTACCAGGGCTACATACCCAGATTCAGAGTAAGGTGGAAATATTTAAAGTTCATTACTGTTCAACCACTTCGTAGGTAAGGCTTTCAATAAAGTTAGTCATTGCTCACGTATTTTTGCAGAGTTCATGAAGTCCGAGGTACAAGTTCTCCAACAGTTTGTGATGTGTGTCTTTTGTAATTTTCAAGTAAATCCAGTGACCTTATGCCTTTTGACGTTCTCCTAGATTGTTCAGGCTTAGTATGATTATAGCTGTTTGTTAGCATTTCTTTTTTTTTTCCTGAGCTTTCTTTTCTCATTTTGATTTGAGGCTAAATTAAAGATTTTCTAGGTAGTTTAGTGTTTCATTTTTGCCTTTTGTGTTTTTTCCCTTATAACCAATTGAATTTTCCTTTTGGTGCTTTAATCTAAGAGTAATGTTATTTATGACTTTGATCATCACCTCTTAAAAGTAAATTGTTTAGGTAATAAATCTATATAATTAATCTTTATGTTTTGTATTAAGGATTATTTATTACAAATAAGCTTACTATTAGTTAATTCTATTAACTTTTTTCTAGACTCCATGGGGGTATTCTCTGTACGTCGCTTAAATCATCCAAGATCAAAAGCCTCATCTTGGATCAGCTAATGGCGGTTAAACTTATCCGGTTAT
Source organism: Erpetoichthys calabaricus (assembly GCF_900747795.2). Classification (NCBI taxonomy): domain Eukaryota; kingdom Metazoa; phylum Chordata; class Cladistia; order Polypteriformes; family Polypteridae; genus Erpetoichthys; species Erpetoichthys calabaricus. Next base: position 49,839,969 of record NC_041397.2, on the reverse strand, counting down.
GTCGGTGCTCCAAACGTACCTGAGGATTAGATTTGCGTAGCCAGATTCAATCATCTAAGAAGATTGTGCGCTCCTGTGCTGCTAGAAAAGCCCATATATATCGAGACAAGAAAACAAGATTGGCCAGTCGCTCATTGGTGGATAGAGATGGCAAAAGAAAGAGATTACATTTTTTCCCAGGTGAGAAGTTACTGGAGGGGTATGACGAATTCAAGGAATTAATATGTACAAAAGGAAACACCATAAAAGTGGCCAAAACTCAAAAAGTGGTAGACAAATTAAATGGGTATTTCTTTTATTGTTTGTATACAATGTTAAATGTCCACAGTGTAACATCATTAAATATTATGTATTGATTATAATGCAGATGAAATATAAGCACAGTCAGGACCTGGGAACAGGTTATAGTGAAGTATAAAAATATACTTCAGACTGGTAAATCTTACATATCATAGCACAAACAGATTTCAAGAGCATTTGTTTTATTGATATATTATTATTAATACATTTTATTGTTCCTTTAATAGCTAATAAGAAGAAGACTGACCAAGAAAAAAAACTGGTGAAGGTTCACCTGGTCCAGACCTCACCCCTGCTGAAGAGCCGGCTCTCCAGCAAAAGCCTGTCACCCTGTTTCTGAGGGTATTAAAGGGGGAAGCTCCTCCTCAGAACCAGTGGCTGGATGCAGCAATGGTCACTTCATTGCGGATAAAGGACTAGCATTGCACATATTTGTGTTTTGTATGTGCCAAGAGTGTTTTCAGAGGCCTTATCGTTCAATTTCCGTATATTCCTTTTTTGATGGGTCAGTTGCAGGGAATGACAGAACACTTCCACCTGTGCCTGAGCAATGAGAGGTTGACCCATGTGATGTGTTGGATGAGGACACAGTGTCTGATCACTTGTCAGGAGAAGAGTTAAGTTTTGTAAATCCTTAATATTTAATAATGTATAAACTCTATTCTACGCATTCCTGTACTGATAGTGATATAACTGTTGCACAGGAGCCCATTGCCAGCACACATGTCTCTTCTGGTATACAGTCCACATCAATAAACAGAGATGGAGAGGTTAGTTGTGATGTCCTAATGAAACCCCTTGAACTATTTGCTGTATTTTGTGAACATGTTATATGGCAAAAGGATTCAAAGTGCTATACTGTGAGTCTTTTCCTGACACCATCAGAGGGTTAGTACATATTACTGCAGACGTAAGAGGCACCATGCAGACAAAAACCCTAAGGCTTTGTATTTGATTTTTATTTACAGAAACATGTGTGCTTGGTACAACGAATATGTTCGACAGAAAATGACATACAGAAAATTAAAACTGAGAAAAATGCAGCAGGACATGGAGCTAGATGAGATGAGGAAAACCAAAATCAAGGTGCAGAAATAAATGGTAAAGAATTAATCTCTCCCTGTCCCTCTCCCTCTCTCTCAGACATTGTGTGTACTTATTAATCATTCCCTCCCCCTTGCAGTCTGAAAGAAAGTAAAGAGTCTTGGGTAATAAACATAACATTTGTGTTGAACAATAGTGTCGTCATTATTTAAAATATTGGGACACGATTCTGTCTCTGGCAGCTCTGCCACTAGGTTGGTCAAGGTGCAGTTATTCAAGGTCATCAGCAGGCTGCACTACCACTGTACAGGCCATTTCTTTTCTGATGGTGGCTATGTTGTGTAAAATAGAGCATGGAACAACAATGTCACATGCTCTGTCGGGTGCAACCCTCAGCCTTTTTTAGACATTGAAATCTCTCCTTTAGGTGACCAAAGGGCATTTCAATTCATGACCTTCTCCTAGACAGGGCAGCAATATATCGGGTTTGTGGGCCAGGGTTGGGGTTGGGGAATGGGGTCATTAAAAACTGTCAGATGGCGTAGCCCCTGTCTCCAACCAGGATCCCTTCATGATGGCCTGCATGAAATGTAACAATTTTGAGTAAAATAAATGCTTCACCGTGATTTCTAAATATTTATGGTGTGCGCTTAGGGGTCAACCAAATGGTCCAAAAGACAGTGAAAGTATGAAGTTTAGAGGGATGAAAACGAGTACTAATGCCTTTCTCCTCTTCCTACAGACCTGAGAAGTGAAGAATTTCACTTCTCCAATCAATAACGAAGAAAACAAACTCTCTTCCTGGTTTCCGTCCTCCATCAATGAAGTCACTTCCATCCATCCTTAGATGATATCGCTTCTGGCAGTTCTCGATGATGTCACTTCTGTCCATCCCCAATGTCGTCACTTCCGTCCATCTCCGATGTCATGAAGACCAGAAAAGGAAGTGGAAGTAACGTCATATCCACCCGCCATTTTGTCTGTTCTATTTCCTGTCCAGTCAGTATATAAACAACCTTCTGTAAATCCTGTTTGTCAACTGTATTTTTTTTTACAACTGACCCAAGTATCAGTCTTTTTGATTTCTCCACAGCAGGAGATCATACGGAGAAGCTTCCCCAAAACTTTATGATTTTTTCATCTGATTATTTTGTAACAATGGGTATTAACTTGTTCAAGGTGCACCAATACACACAAACCAATACAGGTGTGACTCTCTAAAAATGCTGAAGTCATCAACTGATTCTGACCATCTAGCCTCCACATTTTAAAAGATGCAAGATGCAGCACAGATCATCTGATAATGTATTCATAGCATGTATGTTAGACAAATTTATTCAATATGTCAACAGGCCTATTGTCTATTTTCAGCTGTAATGTTATAGGTTTATATTACCTCTACATTAATACCGTGGAAGCCTTTTCTATTCACATAATCCCCTTCATTTGCACCTGATGGGGCCTGATTTGGATCTGAGTACAGTTCAATGTTCCAGTCACATTAGGGAATCCTGTGAAATGAGAATATTAGTCTGATTTTAAAGTTCTTTAAAGAAAAATAGGCTTTTGCCTATATACTACCTGTAATGGCATAAAAGACCTGTTTAATTGTCTACACACACTGGTGTCCAGAAAAAACAAAAACTCTGAGGAAGGTTTTCATGGCCAAGAATTTGAGAATTCCCCGACAAACAGTGCTCTTTGACAGATTTTCCACATCGTCTACTATATACAAAAAAGTGCCACTTGCAAAAAACCTCAGAGCAATGCACACAGTCTGCGTGGTCCTGAGAGCACAACTAAAGGACAAGCTAAAGGATCTTAACAATTGCAAAACACTCTCGACTTGAAATTCTTTTCTTATTATCAGTGCACCGATCGCAATTAGTTGCTCATCTGTGAATGGTGAGACCATGGCTGAATGGATTACCATCTTTAGAAACTAGTTAAGTGTGCAAGCTAATCCTTGTTTACATAGAACAAACCTGCTCCCGAGCAGTTTTGAGGTTTGCGATTTGTTCTTATGACGATACATCCAACAAGACTTTTGAAGGACCAACAGATCTAGGATCATGCAAAATCTTTGAAAATTTAATCAATATTCACCCACCTGCACTCAGTGGCTTTTGAATTTCTTTCACTTGATTACTCTGCTAATCTATGTGGATGCATGGTGACTGTCTTACTATACTCTTACTCCTTTCTGTCTGTCCCAATTTCTGTACTTTTATTTTGTAGCTTTTCTTGATTTTTGTAGCTCTTTTCATGTACTTTGTCTGTCACTATCACTACTGCTATGTACCCAGTTTTGTAGCTTTATTCCACTTTCAAGATTTGCTGTGTACACTCTGTCAGGTATATTTCTGAAATCATCCTGGAGTCTGCCAGTACTGCATTTCTTATATCTGTTATTTTCTCAGTACTATACTGGTTCAAATGTTACATTTGATAGTGTATTGTTATCTTGTTAGCTCTGGTGATGCTGCATGCTGTTAATGGTGCCTTATAAATTGATTGACTGAATGATAAAATCTCCCAAAGGCAAATCACTCTCACTGCCTTCTCTTTTTATCAGTAAAAGTGCCAAGTTTTCTGAAACATATACAGTATATACAACATGGAGTATGACAGTTCTAGACGTGAAGAGAGGGTAGAAAATGTATACCTGCAGGAATAGAAAGAAGCATGAAAACTCCAAGGCTGTAGACAACCATCCTGTAGTCTCTGCTCATAATTAAAAAGTTGATCTTACACGAAACAGACAAAAGGCAGTAACCAAGGAAGACATATGGTGTCTGCTGGAAAATGAGCATAATGTTTAAGATTGGCTGGTTTTGTTTCAGTGCAGAAAACAAGCAAAAATATATATGTGACAACAGATAAACATAAAAATGAGTAACTCTTCAATATAGTGGAAAAAGTTTAGCACCATACCTTTAAATACGTTTCAGTCTAAACTGTTTTGCCTACCAGTGGTTTCAATTTGCTAAGCTGAATTGGAAAAGTGAGTTATGTCATCTCCTGATATGCCAACTATAGGTAGATACAGGTGAGGACAGGAAGCTACTGCAGAAATTTGTAAAGCACCCAGTTGAATAATATATCATCCATGGCATCACGAAATGAGCAGTACAATACAACCTCATGTTCTTCCATTATCCAACCCGCTATATCCTAACTATAGGGTCACGGGGGTCTGTTGGAGCCAATCCCAACCAACACAGGGCACAAGGCATGACACAAACCCCGGGGAGGGCGCCAGCCCACTGCAGGGCACACACACACACACACACACACCAGGTACACACTAGGGACAATTTAGAATCGCCAATGCACCTAACCTGCATGTCTTTGGACTGTGGGAGGAAACTGGAGTACCTGGAGGATACCCACACAGACACGGGGAGAACATGCAAACTCCACGCAGGGAGGACCCGGGAAGCGAACCCAGGTCTCCTAACTGCGAGGCAGCAGTGCTTCCCACTGCACCCACCTTATGTTCTTCACATAGCTAAATATTTTTTTCAAAAAAATATTTTGCTTCTGCATACTTATCATGCAAACTGCAATCATCTATCGTTTAAGGGCACATAACATTACATAACATAAAATGAAAAGCACCTATTGCTGTTGTCTATTTCTCTGTCCACATGAAACAATTCGACAGCCAGTGGGCCAATTCAGTTGAAATTTGATATTGCTTGTTCTTCAAAGAACTTTCTCGGAAAAGTTCAGTTTTTGTTAAGATTTCTCAAATACAGCACCCTCTACAATTTTTTACATTTCAAAGACTTGAAAAATTTAAAAATAATGCTGTAGGACTAAGTGGGCATTGCCCATTCTGCTAAGTTTTAGTGGCACATCAAGCTTGTTAAGAAAGCAAATTTAACAAGAGTGCAGGTATGCAGATGTGCCTTCCCTAACTTGCATTTGAACATCAGATGAATACCAGATTGTACCAGGATCTGCACGGACTTCATCTTACAACAAAGGTGCAAATAAGTGTTGCACTGACATTTTTTCAGAGGCCCTTCTGCAGATGTCTTAAAAACAGTATAAAGTATAAAATTCAGTCAAACAAGAACAAATAGCTGTAAATCAATGAATGACAACTCTAATAGACAGAAGAACTTGCCAATGAGATTTTGTTACTGGAAGAAACTTTAATTTAATAACGAGAAGTTATACACTCCCTTAAAAGTCTCTGCACCATCTTGAAGATACTGTAAAATATTTGGGATATTCTCAGTCTTCGTTAGATGGCTCTCTCAAAGGAACTCTGAGGAAACAATTCTGTAAGGCACTCTGCCCAGGGTCACTCCTGAGCACACTCTCCAAAAATGACTGAAAATCTCTGAAAGTAAAAGCCAATGACTTGTTCTATGTTTGGGGAGCTAAGAACTGGAAACTTCTTTCTCTTTATGGACCTGAAATCTAAGATCCAGTTTGCAAAGTCAAAGCTGTGGGTCAGTGGACTGAAAAGGCAAAGAAGCAGCCATCACATCAAGAAAGGAACTTCAGCATCTAAACCCTTATGAAAGAAAGAGTTACAGATGACACCGAAAATGGCTTAGCTAAAAGAAGCACTACACAACAAAAAACAGGACTATTTGGCAAAGAGAAAGAGTGCGCTCCAATGCAAGAGGAATCCTTCACTTTAACCTGGAGCAGCAACAGCTCCACACAATATTGGACATCATCTTTAAAGACTTAGTATTGTAAAATTATTTATCTGTGCCAAGATAACTTAGAATTGTAAATAACAAGCTAACAGTAAGCCTTTATGTTTGTTTATCTAATCTGTCCATGTCCTGGCCTAGCTCTCTTTCTCTCTCTCTATATATATATATATATCTCTTATATATACAGTATTTCTCTTCTGTTTCGTCCTGCTTCCACTTCAAAACCGGTCCCGACCCACACGCAGCCGACACGGCATTTCTCGATTCCTATTCGTCCTCTTCCATGTCATGCACTATACTGGTCTGCTGAGCGTAATACATCCAACAAGTACTCAAGGTGCTGCCACAATGGTAAAGTAGCTTTACCACCTTTGCGGGAGCCACCTGTGTCTTTACAACAGCTTCTTAAACAGCAAACATCAGAAGCTAAAAATTATCGTGAACACATTCGAGAATACAACTCTTCTCTAGCGTTTGCTTCCATGGGTGCACAGATAACTTAACCTCCTGGCCACAGACCATACTATTTTAAAATACACAGGCAAATTTATCACCAAATCTCTCCATTATACGCTAACACTTCTACCTCTCCGGGATATGGACAGTTGTATGTTTTTGACACAGTGCAAGCTACTGAAGTACGCTTACAAAATAAAGCAAACTCAGCATGCAGCGAAAATGTACTTCTCCAGCTAGATTCCATGCTCAGAACCATCAACTGCTTCGCTAAATCATACAAACACATGCATGAAATCGCTCAGTCCAATACCACAGCATCTGTACGAATGGTTTTCAAGGAAAACTCTAGGCAGGATTTACGACGATACAATGCCCTGACATGTCACACCGATGTTGTAGCGATTTTAGTCGGAGAAGATGGTGAAACACCTGCCGAAAGGGACATTTGCATCTATCCCATTGGCAACTCCTGTAAACAGATTTCTACGCTCAATATGAATTGTGATCCTATGGTTTACCCACTTTTATTCCCTTACGGAGACATTGGCTGGCACAAAGATTTACAACATGTTTCCAATGAAAGAACCGCCAAGCAAATAAGGCTTACTCAATGCCAATTTTACGCGTACAGATTAGCAATGAGGAATACATTTAGTATTTTGCACTCCAGTGGCAAACTATTCCAACAGTACGTCGTAGATGCGTATGTTAAAACAGAGGGCGCGCGTCTCAACTATCTCAGATTACATCAACAAGATCTGCGCATGGAACTATTAGACGCACTGCAAGCAAACGCTGAAAATAACAACGTACATATAGGTAAAATGATCATATTACCGTCTACATTTCCAGGAAGTCCAAGATACATGCAACAAAACTATCAGGATGCCTGGCCATAGTATGTAAATTCGGAAAGCCTGATTTATTTATCACTTTCACATGTAATCCTGCTTGGCCGGAAATTCTACATACACACTGTGTCTTTCAAGAAGTATTTATTTCTTCTTGATTTCTGTTCTCACCATTTTCCATTCCTATTCTTACACCGCCGTATGCTACGGCGGGCGTCGAGTAGTATATATATATATTGTCACACACGTGCGCATGGGAGGCAGCTAAAGGGCTTGAGTAAGGGCAGTTCCGAGTCATACCGGGATGTGGCAGAGTGCACTGACTCTTTGTCTCTCTTTCCTGTAGACCATTCACGGGAGATTCCACCTGGCCCTCTTGATGGCACTTCCGGGACCGAACCTATGGAAGGAGACCTTGCCGGCTCCGACCCCTCTGATGTCACGTCTGGACTCGAACCTATGGCTGAAGACCTTCATGAGCACGACCCCTTTGATCTCACTTCCTGTCTTCCCCTTTAAAAGCCTCCATCTTTTCTCTATTCCCTCAGTTCTGTTTTGGACTTGGTTTTGTGCACATCAGTGCTGTATTCATTTGAACGACTTTGCATCCAGGAAATCAATTATACGGGTGGCTGCCCCAAACCTTTCTATGACTCTGAGTCAAGTTTGTGACTATATATATATGTGTATATATATATATATATATATATATATATATATATATATATATATATATATATATATATATATTCAATATTTATATGCTGTTATCATATTTCTGTAATCCTATAATCTATAAATTGTATTACAGTAATCCCTCCTCCATCGCGGGGGTTGCGTTCCAGAGCCACCCGCGAAATAGGAAAATCCGCGAAGTAGAAACCATATGTTTATATGGTTATTTTTAGAATGTCATGCTTGGGTCACAGATTTGCGCAGAAACACAGGAGGTTGTAGAGAGACAGGAACGTTATTCAAACACTGCAAACAAACATTTGTCTCTTTTTCAAAAGTTTAAACTGTGCTCCATGAGAAGACAGAGATGACAGTTCTGTCTCACAATTAAAAGAATGCAAACATATCTTCCTTTTCAAAGGAGTGCAAAGCAAGCAGTCAAAAAAAAAATCAATAGGGCTTTTTGGCTTTTAAGTATGCGAAGCACCGCCGGTACAAAGCTGTTGAAGGCGGCAGCTCACACCCCCTCTGTCAGGAGCAGGAAGAGAGATAGAGAGAGATAGAGAGAGACAGATAAAAAAAATCAATACATGCCCTTTGAGCTTTTAAGTATGCGAAGCTCCGTGCAGCATGTCCTTCAGGAAGCAGCTGCACACAGCCCCCCTGCTCACACCCCCCTACGTCAGCGCAAGAGAGAGAGAGAGAGAGAGAGAGAGAGAAAGTAAGCTGGGTAGCTTCTCAGCCATCTGCCAATAGCGTCCCTTGTATGAAATCAACTGGGCAAACCAACTGAGGAAGCATGTACCAGAAATTAAAAGACCTATTGTCCGCAGAAACCCGCGAAGCAGCGAAAAATCCGCGATATATATTTAAATATGCTTACATATAAAATCCGCAATGGAGTGAAGCCGCGAAAGGCGAAGCGCGATATAGCGAGGGATCACTGTATTCTATTTCTTAAAACAAGTGTGCTTCGGTTACCTTGATATAAGACCAAAAGCCAGAGACCTTCTATCAACAGCAGAGAAAGGTAAGGTAAATAAAGTAGGAGCCTTGCTGAATTAGTTGATTAATTACTGGTACACCAAAGACAAAAATAATAATTAATGTATCAAGTCAAAATTTCTTTTTCAAATCCTACGCTGCCTCGCAAAAAACAACAAAAACCAAACATCCGGCATTCTTCAAGACATAAGTGGCTTTACTAAATAATGATACAGATTAATAAGAGACAGCAACAGGACAGTAACAAAAAATATAAAAGCAAAAAAGCTAACCTTAATTTCAAAAAAGAATTAAAGCTCAGTCAACTTGAAGGTTCTAACTGGACCACTCCAACTAATTGATCTTCCTTTTTAAGGCATTGCTAGGCTGAACAGGTCATTTGCTTCAGATGGTTGTAAAACCAAAAAGTGAAATTCTTTTTTTAATAATAGTAATAATTCATTACATTTACTGTACATAGCAGTCTTCTCACTACTCAAAGCGCTTTTTCATAGTGAGTGGGGAGCCACTTCAACCACCACTAACCACTACCTGCATGATGCAATGGCAGCCATTTTTGCACTGCTATGCTTACCACACATTAGCTGTTAGGAGGCAAAAAGATGAGAGAGAGATAGCCAATTACAGACGGGGGATGCTTAGGCACCAGAATGACTAGGCCATGGAGAACAATTTAGTGTGGACATCAGGATACACCATGCTCTTTATGAAGGATGCCCAGGGATCTTTAATGACCACAAAGAGTCAGGAACTCGTTTTTAAATCTCATCTGAAGGACACAGCCATTTTTACAGCACAGTGTCCCCATCACTGCACTGGGGCATTGGGATCCACATTCAGAGTGTAGGGTAAGTGCCTCCTTCTGGATTCACCAACACCTCTTCCAGCAGCAACCCAAACATTTCCTAGATGGTCTCCCACCCAAGTACTGGCAGGGCCCAAACATGCTTAGCTTCAGGTGGATGACCTCTTCTGAAGTGCATGTGGCTTGGCTGCTGGCTCCTTTAGCTTAAGGTTTCTGGCAAATTGTTGCAGGATTGTGCTGCACTATCTTGGTACTTGAAACTATTCAGCTTCACCTATTTCCTACCTAGAGTCGCTGTTCCAACTGAAGAGAAATTGCCACCTCCATGCCTGAAAAATATTGAAGACTGTAGACTCTCACAGCAAGTTTGAATTCAAGAGAAACTTACTTGAATAGCAATGAAATATGAACTATTTTTGATTGATCCGTAAGGATGTTCTTTAAAGTCCAAATGTAATTGAACACTGAGCTATAAAAGCATTTTAGCTGTTTGCAATACCTGTGTGTCACTCTGGTATTAAGGGTTCTTTAGTGACTAAAATGTGTGTTCTAAGCACAGCAACCTGAAACACTGGCAAGTAAATGTCAAGAAGCATCAACTAATGCCTAAAATTTATTCACTGAGAAACTGAATTACTCCATGACCTGCAACAAATCATTAATTTGCTGCTGCTCGTAGTTTAAATCAGTGCCCTGTGCAGTGATAACAAAGTGAAGGTTTTCAGCTTGTGAGAAATCCATTTTTGTTAGCTTAGTTTTATGAGGCTTTGAGAGATGATTCATGTGGAGTTTTAAAAATACATATACCTTTGGCCTTTAACAATGACCAGCACATTAATATGAAACCGCAGAGATAGGTGTCACCTTCTAGGGTTTATTTCATCATGCAAAATGCATTATGGTTGTGTAAGGTAAGAGTTATTTAATTTGGAGGCTAACTAACAGCATAAGGCATAGACACTGTCACCTGAACAGAAAACTTCAGACTTCAGAAGGGAGTACTTAATTTAAAGCACAAGATAAATTTATGGTTAGTTTTAAAACAATATTTTTTTTCTGTAATGGACTGATGTTAAAGCTATGGAAAGCTAAGTCTGTGTCTCAAAAATGAAGTCCCCGTCAATGCTTGTATTACATTGGATTAATAATGTAAAAGTCATGTAGGGCAAATTGATCAAACACTGAGATTAAACTAAACTGTACTCAAAGGACTCAATTGAGTAATAAAAAATAATTGTGGTTATTCCTCCTGGCTTAAGAGCACCATCTTTTACTGTTATGTTTTAGGACACAATACATTTTCATGATGCTCTACTCTTAGTGATAGATACAGACAATCCATTTTGAGAAAATTGTTTGGAAACAAAATGACTCAAGGGTGCCATGTCATAGTAATGAGTTACAGAAGTAACCATGGTGGATTTTCACTTTGTATTTTGACATATTAAAGCCAGTTGTTCACTGTCTTTATCTTAAATAAACGATGCAAGAAGCATTTTTTGTTATTTTTCTGCTGAATTACAGACTATGATGAACGGCCTGTTTTTACAGCAATCTGTAAATAGAAGGAATATGTGTTGAACTGTGAGTTCAGATTTCTCTGGCATTCTCCATGTCCTCTTGACAGATGGTTTCTTCAGCCTCAATAACTGTATGCTGCTCAACCTTATAAATCAGGCAGTGTGACCAGCAAAAGTGTCTTTCCATGGAAAGAGTGGATCACCAGTAAAGTATGAGCTGCATGGTCGACAATAGAGCCTGCTAAAGAGAAAACACATTCCTGGGACAAATTGCAGGAGATCACTTATTAACCTGCTTTGCTAAAAAGTTAGCATAAAACACTCGACAAGAATATTAGAGCGGTCTAGATGAGAACAGGCCGTTTAGCCCAACAAAGCTCGCCAGTTCTATCCACTTAATTCTTCTAAAATAATATCAAGTCAAGTTTTGAAAGTTCCTAAAGTCTACCACACTACTTGGTAGCGTATTCCATGTGTCTGTGGTTCTCTATGTGTAGAAAAACCTTCTAATATTTGTGTGAAATTTTCCCTTAATAAGTTTCCAACTGTGTCCCCGTGTTCTTGATGAACTCATTTTAAAATAGCAGTCATGATTCACTGATTTAATTCCCTTCATAATTTTAAACACTTCAATCATGCCACCTCTTAATCTTCTTTTGCTTAAACTGAAAAGGCTCAGCTCTTTTAATCCTTCTTCATAACTCATCCCCTGTAGCCCAGGAATCAGCCTAGTTGCTCTTTTCTGGACTTTTTCTAGTATGTCTAAGAGTGCGTAACATTAAATTCTTGACAGTTATTCTTCTAAGTTCTTTTGTAAGAAAGTTTTCATTTCATTTTTAATTAAAGTACAAACAGTGTTTATTGTTGCACTTTGCTCTTAACATGCTAATTGATGCATATATAGGGTGGTCCAGATCTAATTATGCAATTTTCTTTATGCTATAACTTATTAAGTTTATTACATAGAGAATTAACAGCACCTGCCCTGCACACAGAGCTTTCATTTAAAATTCTTTTTGTTGTCGATAGATGGCAGCACCTGCCCTGCATTCCAAAATGGCGTGGAGACGGTTGTCATTGAACAGTTGCATAATTAGATCTGGACCACCCTGTACAATGAAACTGCAGAGGGAAGGTGTCCTTGAAAACAAAATGCCATGCTAAACACAGAATGACATTATGAATGTGACAACGGAAGCTACAAAACTTCAAAGAAACAATTTGTATAAAGATTATTCAGAAACAACTTAAATAAATGTAATCAGCAGAATTTCCTATATGGCAGTAGGACATAAATGGACAGAACTTAACACTTCCATAAACTTTGCTGTGCACCAGATGCTCTGGTCTCCTGAATTGATTGTACAATAAGATAAAAAGATAAGTGGTACATATACACTAGGTAACTTATACCATCAGGATGTTTTCTACAGTATCTGGTCACACATGTATTTTTTACAGTTGGAACAATGGCCGGTTAACCGATTTGCCCAGGATCACATAGTGTATGAGAAGCATGAAACCAGCAGACCTGTAGTGTAAGGTTCAATGCCTTAGCTACTACAGCACATTGTCAGCCTGATACTACAAAAATATATGATTGTGTTCATAAGGGTATTATTATGGTGACTCATTTAGATTGTCCCAGAAGGGGTCCACAGTTTAGTAAGAACAGAACCATGAAGGACTAACAAATAAAATGTCCCCCTGGTGCGACCTGAATGAAGAGACAGTGACCAAGTGAGGCTTGCTTCACTATAACAGCCATCTTTCAAAGGAGCTTTAAATGAGAATGGAATGGTCAGTATGTGTTATCTTCTATTCATGGATTTGTATAGAAAATGGGGGGATCGGTGTCTCCTCAAATGCTTATGTGTGTTGTAACTGCCAGCAGAGAAAGGCAGAAATAATTCTTTGGGTAACACTTTAGTTTGGGTTCTGCAAAAATACATTTATTTCTCATTTACTTTTATGTAACAAAGCTTTAACAAAGGCTTCTCTTGGTCTTCATGACACTTATAAAACATCAGTAGATTGGTTATTGACCTCTGTGCAGTGTGGTGTATTGCCATGATGGTAAAATGCCTGTTAATATGAAGGATTCACAGATCTCATACTAAGTAGGCAATATCAAGAGAATGTGTCTCCATTAAGCCACCTCAGACCATTCCAAAGTAAAGTTTTGTTATTATGCCACATTGCAGAAAGGAATAAACACTACTGATGCCAAATAATTGTTTGTTAAGGTTTTGTTACATAACAGTAAATGAGTAATAGATTCATTTTTCCCGTACCTAAAGTTTTACCCTTCTTTTTAATTAATGATGGGGTGATGAAATGCGAGTCATAAACTGAGGAAAGTTCATATCCGAAAAAGCAAATCCAATGTTTTTTCAACACCTAATACAGAAATGTTGATTAAGTAATAACTTTTTTCAGAAGAAAATTACAATGTTCTGTTTATACCACATTCAAATTAGTAATAGCATGGAATAATCAAATTTTCTTATTCCCATTTACTTTCTGTTAGCCCTTGCTGAGATCTGCAATGATGGTCTGTGCCCCTTCTTCTTTAATATGGACAACCTTTACTTGATTATTCTCCATTTTTCAATGCAGTACATGCAGTGGATTCAGAAAGTATTCAGACCACTTTACTTTCTGCACACTTTATTGTGTTGTAGATTTCATTTTCAATGAATACATTTGCCAGTTTTGCCCATCAATCTTCACTCAATATCCCATAATGACAAAGTGAAAACATGTTTTCAGAAAAAAAAGGTAAAGGTTATTTCTAAGCAGAAAAAAAGAAAGTAAAAGACAGCTGTATATCCTTTATCAGATGTGCAACTGAAACAAAAAGAGCAGATAACTTATCTAGGAGTGGGAGCAAAGCTGGGGCAGATGAAAGGAGGAGGTGAGAGTAGGTGTGAAACATCAGAGAAGCTGAAGGGAGAGTTTAAAAACTTAGTCTGTCGGTAAGACAGTACTGCAGTTTCTTCAGGTCTACAGAGAGTTCCTTTGGACTTCACGGTTTGTTTTTTGTTCTGATACACTGTGTGAATTATAGGACCTTATGTAAGTGTGTCTTTCTAAACAATGTTCAATCAGTTCATTTTGCCACAGGTAGACTCCAGTCAAGTTCTAGATGTACCTCATGGGGAATAAAAACAAACAGGATGCACTTGACCACAATCTGGTGTGTCACAGCAAAGGTTCTAAATACTTAGACAAATAAGAGATTTCAGTTTTTTTATTTTAATACATTTGCAAACCTTTTTGAAAACATGACTTCACTTTGTCATTATGGATTATTGAGTGTAGGCTGATGGGAACAAACGGCTAATTTATCCATTTAAAATTAAATCATCAACACAATAAAGTATGCAGAAAATGAAGGGTGTAGCTGTGTTTATTCAAAATTACCAAAATTCTGCAGCTTTTAGTTTGCTTCATAGGATGATTCAGGCAACTGTGTGATGCTTGTTCAAACAATTCCATAGACCAAATATCTTAAAAGTCAAAATAGTTCACACAAAAAATAGAGACAAAATTGATATTAAAGGAAACTTTTGTTTAAGTCTTATATATCGTTTCACTCTTTAAGTTTGGTCATACAGTCTGTGGCAGATGACTGGGGACCTTGCCCCACCGGGACGCCTGTAGAAGGGAAGGACCAGGGGCCTCATGTATAAACTGAGCATATGCATAAAATGTTGCATACTCCCGTTTCCACACTCAAAATGCAATGTATAAAAACTAAACTTGGCGTAAAGCTACGCATATTTTCATGCCAACTCAAACCCTGGGATACACAAGTTTTCCGCTCAGTTTTGCAAACTGGCAGCACCCAGCATCAAAGCAGTGCTTATGTTCCAGTGTGGTTTCCTTTTCCTTTTTAGATTCACATCCCTGACATGGCTTTATCATATACATTGAAATTAATCGCATATTGTTTATTAGTTTAAGGCATCTGATTATAATTAACCTGTAACAATATAATGGTCCACGGAATGGCCAAACTATTCCAAATACCATAGCTGCTTTAGCGTTGTTACTCTCATTGCACCTTCTTCTTTCAGCTGCTCCCGTTAGGAGTTGCCACAGCGGATCATTTATTTCCATATTACACTCACTGCACCACTTGAAGTATTTATATCACTGTATCTGAGTGTGGAATCACAGATCTACAGCAGCTGATCAGAAAGAGAATTATCAGTATACAGAATCAAGCACATGCTGCCTCAGCCATGCCGTCTACTGAACTGCTCCCATACGGCAAACGCTTCAGAGCCTTTCCTGCACTGACCTCTCGTTTCAGAAACAGTTTCATCCCAAGAACTCTAAACCCACTCAATCAGTCCATCAAGTGCTCCTTGAAGAACTGTTTGTACTTATAAGTACAATTACTTCACTGTAAACTTGTGATACCGTTATAATATTGCACAGCCTGCGCCACTTTATAAAGCACGTATTTACATATGATGACGATATCATTTTTAAGATGAAATGCAGCAAAATGTTTATTATATTATACAGATAAAATGTTAACATCATTTAAATAATCTATATTTTTAATAATTAAACATGTGAGGACATGGTGTCACAGCGCTAGCAAAGAGCTGGCGCCCCGTTCAGGGATTGCTCCTGCCTCGTGCTGTATTCTTGCTGGGGCTGGCGCTACACTGGAAGGATAGATGGATAGAATAATTAAACATGTACTACGAAGATATTTCAATATTCCTTAAAAGTTTTGAAGAATCAGAGTTCTAAGCTTACAGATAGCTTCAACGTCTATTACTGAGCTGATTGTGTGGTGATTGGGTATTTGGAGAAAGAAAAGGAAGGACAGGAATTGGGGGTTAGTACGTTTGAAAGAGACAGTACTGCTACAATAAATTATTTTATTGAAGGTCGTGCATGGCGCAGCAAGCATCTTGCGTGAGACAGAAACAATCTATGGATGGGGCGCCAGTTCGTCACTATCACTGCGCCACTGTGTTCCCATGTTTAATACATGCTTTAATTGATATGATATGGATACTGAAATGATATCAAGTATACATCTCAGTATTTAAATTATTCAGAGAACTGTAATATCACGAATGTAATGGATTATGTGTCCTGTCGGAGGAAGAGAAAGCCTGTTTAAGAAGCACGTAGTGATTCACACACATAGAGCACATAGAAGAACACATACAAAACAAAGCATTTAACGTGCTACTTTAGTTACGATGGGATTTGAGAAACTAGTAAATTAAACAATTTTAAGATGAAGTTTATGATGTTCTACTTTAATGACAAAATAAACTACGTGATTAAAGTGGAGATGGGCCCGGGTTCACTTCCCGGGTCTTCCCTGCGTGGAGTTTGCATGTTCTCCCCGTGTCTGCATGGGTTTCATCCGGGTGCTCCAGTTTTTCTCCCACAGTCCAAAGACATGCTGGTTAGGTGCATTGGTGATCCGAAATTGTTCCTAGTGTGTGTGTGTGTGTGTGTGTGTGTGTGTGTGTGTGTGTCCTGCGGTGGGTTGGCGCACTGCCCGGGATTGGTTCCAGTCCCTGCCTATTTTGGCTGGGATTGGCTCCAGCAGACCCCCATGACCCTGTGTTCGGATTCAGTGGGTTGGAAAATGGATGGATGGATACATTAAAGTGGAAATTTCGAGATTAAAGTTGACATTTCAAGCTTTTTTTCCCAATGTGTCCCTATTTTTTTTTTTCTTTTCTCTGTACCCTAATAAGCTTCCATATGACACTCAGACCTCAGCCTTTTCATGGTGACTTTGATATATGACAACTTTTTTTTTTACTTCAGGTACTGTGCGACTTTGTGAACTTGAGCTTTCGAGTTTCTCCGACACTCTATGTCTCTCGATCAACTTCCTTTAGTTGTTTATACCACTGTTTAAACCAACAAATAGTACGTTTTTCCTTGCCTCCACTTGGTATTCTCTGAAATTCTTCTGTTTTCCCCCATGCTTTTGTCATTGCCTTTTCACAGAACGCTGAGCTTAAGAGCTATTTATATTGGTTTGCATATTCAAAGAGGCATAATTCTGGGAGGAGTTGGGGAGTGGCAGCAGGCATGTGCACGTGCGTTACTTTTCACACTGATAGGTATTTATGTAGTGGAAGAACATGGAAGTTGGCATTCACACAGATTTATGCATCTGGATTTTTTTGTGCATACAAACATTTCCACTTTGTCCATACACCATGTTTTAGTGTGAATTCTACGCAAGCCATTATGCATGAGGCCCCAGGAGAGTCTAGTATCTTCCCCGGGAAAAAGCGTGAATTTTATCAGAGTGCCTCTTGTGCCTGTCTGTGTCAAGTTGAGTGGCTGCTAAACCCTCTATCACTGTCACAAGTTGTACTTGAGGCAAGTGTAGCACGCAAGCACATTAAACATGGTCAGAAAACTGTATGCCATATCCTATTCTGTTTGCAAACATATCTAAGAGTCCATGCTGCCAGTACGACTATTTCTTCACTGGCTTAATTAACACTCTGTTCTACAGATAAAGCTAAGAAAGTTCCATCTCATGTTAACAGGGCGTAAAAGGCTATAACATATTCTAAGTAACTATAAGAAATTGACATTAATTAGAAATTAAGCAAACACTATATGAATTTAACATTAAACATTAATTTTCTAAGATTGGCTCTTACAAAGGGGTTTGAATACTTTCTGAAATCACAATACACACCCACCATCAAACTTGCTTAATTTAATAAGGTTGTTATTGTGAGACTCAGGGCCTCAGCAGTATCTGAGTAGCAAGTAGGGAACTACACCTGAATAAGGTGACAGTCCTCCACAAGAAACACTCAAACAAGGACTCACCTTTGGCCAGTTTAGTATCCATTTAATTGGGGGGGGATCTACTATACTAATAATACTGAGGGGATCTTTAATACCAGGAAAAGACAAGCAATGGTTTCAGTTGGAGCTGTGAGAGAAGGCAGTTAAGCAACATGCCACCTCTGTTTCATAAACTGAGAAACAAGAGAAGAGCTACCTACACTGAGACAGCTGAATTCAAAGATTTACAGCACTCTTTCTGTAGTTTCGGCAGCTTTATTTGAAATACCTATGCAGATATTAGGCAAATGATGTAGTAACTAATTAAAAATTAATTAAATCTTTAACGCCCAAGTGTAGGCTATTCTGTGATACCCATGGTTTAATTGCCTGTTATGCAATGCACTGCAGTAATTATAATGGAACGTTACTTATTTATAGATACAAGAAGTGAATTTATCTCAAAAGATTAATATTGAGTTTAAAAGAAATGAGCACTGAGTATTTCAGTTATATATGAAGATTTACCAAAAAGTTTATACTTTAGAAGCGTATCGAGAGCCTTTTTAACTTAACTTTTCATGATATGTCTGCCACTTTCACTAGCTCATGCTGTCTTGAGTGGTATAAATTTAGCTTTGGTAGAAGAAGAGCGTTCAGGTTATATCAAGCATTTCAAACACCATGTAAGGAAAAGTTAGATGCAAAAATAAAACCATATAATGCTTTTTCTGTGGTAATAAATAGTGACAGTCTGCTTCACAGAGCATACTTTCATAAAATTGACCAGTCAGTGTGTTCGACATTTTGCACAAGAGTTCAAAGTTATGTCTTCCATTTTGGTTATATCTGTGTATTTTGTGGTTCAGGTTTATACTGCAGAGTAATAAAATAACTTGTTACTTCAGTTTATTTAATACAGGGATTTCCAACTTGGTGTGCAAGATGGCATTTCAGGGTTTGCAACAAAGAGGAAGGCAATGTCACGATTCATCAAAACTGAGTGAGGTGCGTTGTTCGACTTTACCATGGTGCAAATGGTGTCCTGCAGTTTACCGTCACATGGAGGTCATTTTTTTAGTTAGTGTTCCTGTTCTCTGATCTGAAACATATTAAGAATTGCATGTGCAATTGTCACCTGTGAATGAGTTTCAGAAATACACATTCTCATGGGTTGCTCACTGCGGGCAGAAAATTGGTAAAGGCGAAAAACCTTTTTTAATGGAATTTGGACCTTGCAGTGATCCATAGAAAAGATATTAATTTCTGTGCAAGCCCTGATAAAGAAACATCACTGATTTTGAGGTTTGACTGAAATTTTTACACGGGTGGCAAGGGGGACTGAATTGAATGCAACACCTACTGCTTACACTCAACCCATCTGTCCTCCTGGTGGTCCTGGAAGTAGCACTGCAATTTTAACTGTGTAGCATATCTGTTTCTGACTGCAGTGCAGGTGCTCACAGGGGACAAAAGTTGTCGACTGTGTTTCACTGCTTAGTGGTGTACCAGCACCCATTGCATCATGGGGCTCTCAAATCCCTCAAAGCCTTCGATTGTTGATCTTGTCTCATTTCCTCATGGCACTTTATACTTCATGGAATACCAAAACTCCCGGATCATCAATCTAGTGTTTAAGCTTCACGGAGGACACATTTACAAGATTATAAAGATTTATAAAGGTTAATTGCTCAAATTATATTTAAATTTTTTTAACTGAGTTAAAACTTTATTTTTTTTAGTTCATCATGTTCACCTGCAGCATGGTATGTGGTTCAAAAATTAGAAATTTGACTTCTTCATCTTCAAAAGTGATATTACTTTTGTAGGGGGTGCGAACATAATTTGTATTAAGAAGAATTTATTTTGATAGTTTTCGTATCTGAGGGCCTCATGATATAAAATATTTTTGGTTTGCTATCAGGGGCGAGAATGTAGTTGTGATGTCTTTGCCAAAAATGTTGGCAAGGTATCTCTGACCAAGCGGAAGGTAGGTACGCTCCAACATCATACGTTTGACAGATGATTTTAAAAATCATTAGGCAAAATGGTTAGAGATAAAAAAGTGACAGCAACTTAACTGTTTCTGCTTTACATTTTGATAATACATGTGAATTATACCTTAATATGTTAATCCTTTGTCTGAAGTAGCTTCGTTCGTTATTGGTTTGTGAGAAATTGGAACCAACGATAGAAGCAAGGTAAAAATCAACTTTTGATGGCATACCATTCCAGCACATTGGTCCAGTTTAGTGACACATAAGCATCTCTGAGAGGAAGCCAAAATGTCTGGAGAAAATTTAAATCAACATGTGGAGAAGCTTACACACTCCACTTCGACTGTGATCAAGGCTGAAGATGGGAGGCAGGAAAATTAATGCCAGTCTAAACTTTATGTCCTCACAATATACAATATTTAATACATTGCATATCTGATGTGTATTATAAAACATTTGTGATCAGTTATTGAAAATAGAAAGCAAGAGTTTTGTACAAATTTTATTTCAAGGCTAGAGGCACTGTTAATCAATTATGTCAAGTGGTTGTTAAAATGCAGTTCCATCAATATGAATTTTCTCTCCCAATATTCCATTTCACTTTTTCAATGCTGACAGGAAAATGGTTAATGCATTTTAGTCATACAGCACAGTTCAAATCTTGTTCATTTAGCAGCAGTGGTGGCTCGCCTTCCTTCTTATTACCGTTGGCAGAATATCATGACAGCTGGATGAATTGAGCTGCCCTGTAAATGTGTTATGCACTTTTCCACAGCCTGTCTTATTATTCTCTCACCTTTCTGAGGATTACTAAAGACTGCATAATATCTTTGCCAAACATGTGAGAAATCTCTTTCTACAGTGCTTGAAAGAGAGCGAGATTGCAAATGAGAAAAAGTTGATTAAATTAAAGGGGAAAAGAGGAAATAGAGATTGAAAAATTAGCTTCACTACAAAACTAAAAGCATTTACTTTAGTGTAGAACTCAGGAATACATTTTCATTTGCTTTGGAGGCAGGGCACTATAATGTAATCAATATCAAGTACACTCCAGTTTTTATTTTACTTCACAAGAGCTGTTTCATTGCTAGCAATATAAAAACAATTGAACTGGTGCCTGCATTTTATTATCATTATCTTTATTTACTTTGCCATCTTGCATCTTTCAATTAAGTGCAATAATTCTTAAAACAGATTATTCATACCCTCATTCCAGTATTTCATTCCGTCACATTAACATGCAAATTGAATGCTTTCGGGTAATTTAATAATAGTATATAAAGAAGATCATAGAAACTTACCAGGTTTATTGTCGCTCTTGAATTCAGTTTTACAGTGGGATTCAGCAGTCCTCTTTAAAATAGCCCAGCTAATTTATATGGTGCATATTCCAAATGACTGTCTCTAAATAAATGGAGCTTGATATAATTTAATGTTTTCTCATTGTGTTCACAATAAAATGCACTTTATGAAAGTAACTGCTTATTTACACTTGGAAAGAAGCTTTCATTTAAACTGTCGAGGAAACACTGAATATTATTTCTTCTAATTTGTGCAAGTAAAAAGACAAAAGGTCTGATGTAGCATTGATTACATATCAAACAAGGTGCAGAACAATCATCATTTTTAATTTTATATATTACACAGTCATTTGTACCATTATTGTTTATGAAAAGTGACAACACAGTACATGTGATAGCTCAGTGGTCCTGTGAATAGTGCTGCGGCCTCATAGTTTCAGTGTCCTTATTTTGAATCCTGGGCTCTGTCATTGTTGAGTGTAATCATTAACACCAAGTACATTTGCAATATTTTCCAGGTACTCCATTTTCCTCCCATGGAAAACAGAAGGATGTGTGTATTCATTCACTGGCTCCATCTAAATCAGTATAGATGATTGCGTGTGTGCTTACGCTTCTATGGACAGACACCTGATCCAGAGTTGACTCCAGCTTTGCACCCAGGGATGCCTGGTTAGACTCAGTTCAGCAGGTTTGAGAAATTTTGAAGTGTCTAATAAAAGTAGTCTGCCCCTAGGAAGTTTTCCAATTTTATTCTTATACAACATTGGCTCACAGTGGATTTATTTGCTTTTTTCATACTGATCAGTAGGAAAATGTGAAAGTAAAACACCGATCTCTGCAAAGTAGTCTAAATTAATTACAAATATAAAACACAAAATAATTAATCTCATAAGTCAGGGCTATTCAATTACAAATTCAGATGGGCCAGATTTTCAAACCAAGAAATTTAGCTGGGCCAGACATCTTCAGCAGCCACTAAGGAGCAGGTAATAACACATTTTTAACCAACACAAATGAACATATTGAAAAACAAGTGATGTTTAGTCATTGTTTCCCTTTTAAATTTGGTCACATCTGACACAGGCACGTCAAAAAGTGCATGAAAAATAATAAAACAGTAATAACTGAACAGAATCTGAGATAGTAGCAATACTTTTTTCTACTTTTCAAATAAAACATAAACATTATGCTCACATCTGACCCAGGCACATCTCAAAATGTATAAAATTAAAATAGTGCACAGTGTTACCAATAACATTTGCTTCCCTTTTGAAATAAAATAAATATTTTGGTCATATATGGCACATCAAAAAATGCATTTAACAGAATAAAAAACAACTATTAAAGCTATCAGTGCGCAAACGAGTGATAACAGTAACTAACACATTTGAATACAAAGTCTACTGCACTCTGAGGGAACAGTGGCTTGTTTTAAATGATCACATGTGTGATTAGGCATGGCTTTGTAACACATCCCACATTATGTTGATATTGTGATGTGTGTTGCTACTTCATCGGTTGTGGGGTTGGAGTCCTGCGGCAAAGCACTTTGTCAGGGCTCAGGGATCTCCCTTTAGAGAGCTGAGTGGCAGGATCAGGGTGAGAGGGAAGTGAATGGTAAAAGAGCAGGAGGAGGCAGAAAAGCGGAGGTGTACCGTTTTTTTTTTGGAGGTGTATCCTTGACCCAGGCACGGAGCATTATGGCACCATTTATTAGCACAGCACACCAAATAAAAAGCCAGTCAACATTTTGAAGATTCCCCAGAAGCAGCAGCTCATGTGTGTCTTATTCAACAGGTCGTCACAGTATTATAGACTATTACCACTACTTCTATAAAAATACAACAACACACTGCATTGTGTGTCGAATGTTGCTAGGCTTCACGGAGTGTTGCATTCATGTTCTGTACTACAGTTAGCAGTTTCTAAAGGTTTGCGTGAAACGTGTTTTTCCCAAGAGAGTCTAGCTGGGACCATAGGCTGGACCACTCAGAGGTTGCTTCTGGGCTTCATGTGGCCCGCCAGCCGCCATTTGAATAGGCCAGTCATAAGTATTCACACTCTTTTTAAGTCAGTTTTTAGTAGACAGAACTTTGGCAACCATGACAGCACTGAGTCTGAGTGCTCAGGTTTCCCTTTATCAGCTTTGCATAGCTAGACACTGCAGTTTTTGCCCAGTGTCCTCTGTAAAACTGCTCAAGCTCTGTTAGTCTTGAATGGGCATCATGCGTGAACAGCCTTTTTCAAGTAGAGCCAGATACTCTGTTGAATTGTGTAGTGAGAGTGGTCCGTGGCACTGCCTGTTTTAAAAATAAAATTAGAGGGGCGTAGCATCAGGGTGCTGATGATGAATTGGGTGGCAAGCATTCACGTGTGGACAGGCTTTGTGATTACAGCACCCATGCCCAATGAAAGATAGAAAAGCAGCTTGAACAGGGAACAGGGAAGACAGAACAAAACCAGAAAGGAAATTAAAAAAAAAGAGACTCATGATGAAAAACTAAGGAGGAAAGGAAGTCAAAATTGAGCAGGTGAGCCAGTGCAGTTGGAAAGAGGCAGAGCAGATTTAGGCCCCGCGAGAGTTTGAAGAGTATGCCAACCTGAGGAGGACTTTTTGCCCTTTCTGCGGTGGTTGGGGGGGTTGGGTTAGCAGGCTGCTTGCTGCTTGTGTTGATCAACACATTTACAAGACAAAAGACGCTGACGGAGAGGTGCAAAGGGATTTAAGGTGGGCCGAAATTACAAGTTTTTTCATAGGCTTTGGTAATTCTAGTGTTAAAGAGACTGTCAGATTTCTGCATTTTCAGACTCAGTCAAGAGATGATCTGTAAGAGTATATTTAAAATAGGAATTCTTTGTTTTTTTTAATATTTGGAAAGTTACTTCTAACTTACAGGACAGAACTCCATAATATAATTATTGTAGGCTCACATATCTAATAATAACCTCCAGAGATATGCTTGTGGAATTTTTTACTTAGAGTGTAAATTTAAAGCAGCCAATTATATTATATAAGCATATTATGTAAAAATGTATATTCATAGATAACTGTCAGTTATTCTACAGTATATATCCGTGTGGGAGGCAGCATCAACGACTTATTTTCTTCTGGCAAAACTTAAATCTTACAGAGACAAAAAAGTTAACAGGAGTCTGAATTTCCTCTGACCATTTATGCCTGTGACATAGCAGCATCAGCATCTGAGAAAGTAAAACAAATTACATTATGGACAAGTTTTCACAATGTCTAGCTAAAGACATATTATCCACCTTATTCTTGAAAGGAAAATAACGCTATCATTTTTTATATCACATTCACATATCTAGTTTGAACTTTTCCCAGTTAGGGCTAGACAGTATAAGGCAGAGATGAGCTTTAGAGAGTTCAGTTCTATTTGCTCTTTGTTACTGGTTGCCACAGTAATTTCCACAAGATATTATGACAATTAAAATTTGGCTAAGAGGCATCATTTGATTGTAATGCTCTACAGATATGTGAGGCTTCCATCTCTGGCTGAACATGAGCTTTCAGGTTTGTGAACAAGAACCTGACTGAAAATCACTCTCGCTGGAAAAGTGGCTTGGGTGTGATGCTCCAGTTTTAAAGAAGCACTGAGTTCTATTGTGGAAGAGACATGGTATGTAGAGAAACGATGGTTCAAATGTTTGCCATCCTCCTGTTGTCCAGCACAAACATGGCTGCTCAGTGGTTGGGGCTCCTACCAAACTGCTCTAAGAGTGCTGTGTTTGAGTCATGCAGTGTGTACAGTTTGTAGGTTTTTCTGTGTTTTTGTTTTTTGTCCTTTCCCACTTGAAAGTTATGCATTTCACAATTGCATGTTTTCGCTTTTTTGGTGAAAGTAGTTCATAGCCAATGTTTTTTTTTGGCACTGGGTGATTAGGAGGCTCAAAAGTTATGTAATATTTAAATCTGTATTGTTGTATTTAGACAAATGATCAAGTCAGAGGCAATGACAATAATTTTATACAAAATGAGGCAGACTAGACTTTTTTTGAAGACTTTTAATAGGCTCACATGTAGCACTCTCTACTCAAGGCTGGAGAGTTTTGGTTGCCTTTACTCCAAGCAAGTGCTTAAGTCAATTTCACATTACTCGACTTCTAATTATCGGGTACTATATGTCAAACTTGCTGACCACAGGTGCTGATCTCATTGCCATGTGGTAAAGTGTATTTAGAAGTTAATGGCAGTGTGAATGTTTTTATTAAAAACAGTGCACTCAGGTTCGGGTTTGTGTGGGAGTATAGTTGCTTGCAGTAACTAATGGCTAATTGCACATTAACGTGCAGAGTGATCAGCCCAGTCAGTTTCCTTATTAGAGCTCGGGGGATCGTAATTAAAGTGCCGCGTCCACTAGTGTATAAGAGGAGCCTGAGCAGAACAGGAATGGGAGGAGAGAACAAGAAAGAAGAAACTGGCTGGAGGTTAAAATGAAGTTACAAAAAAAGGAAAAGAGAGGCAAGAGTAGCAGTGTGGATGTAAGCAGTAAGGAAGCGGCCCTGGGTGGAGCAAGAGTTCAGTGCTCATGAAGCAGCAAGAATGTCCAATCACTCTGAACAACTCCTGCTGAACGCTGAAGAATGGCAGTGGGAGAAGGGAGCAGAGCTCTGCTTAATGCCTAGGGATGGAGGCAGAAACTCGAGTCAGACTGAAGGATGACAGCACTTGCCAGTGGACATCTCCCATAGCTGAGGAGACCTTAAAGGATGAGCAGAGGAGACGTCAGTTTGAATGGATACTCCACGGCTCATGATGGGTTTTATGGACAGATCCTGGCTGTGTTTTAATGTTGCCATTTTAACATATTTATGGGATTATTTATTTACTGAATTTTAAAGTCCACAAGAACACTGATTTTATGAATTATTTATTTAAAGATGACTGCACTTCACTTTGGACACTTTGATGTTTTTAGATTGTTTTTAAAAGAACTGCACACTTTTACACCTACCCTTTCTGGTTGTGCATGTCCTCACTATCCAGTCTATCCTCAGTTTATGTCTATTAATGTCCTAGGTTCAAGAGGGGTATGCCACTTGTGGGGCAACCCAGGCATGACATGCTGGGCTATGTCAATTTAAAAGACTAAAAATCATTGGACATGACACATTTACCAAATTAGTGCTGCACTTTCAGCACAGTTGTGCTTATTCATCCCTTTTTCTGACAGCCAACATTGCGTTGCCTGATGGAGCCGCATGTGTAAGAAGGGTTAACAGCAACATTGAGTTCAGCAGTAGTCTTGACACTTTTTTCTTTTAGCATTCTATTGTGGTACCTAAAATATGAAACATCAGACATACAGAGCTTCTCTGCTGTTTGTGAGGTCCATAACATTTGTGCTGTTTTTTCATCTTCACTACATTATATGAATTGCACACAGAGGCTGC
Organism: Erpetoichthys calabaricus; assembly: GCF_900747795.2. NCBI lineage: Eukaryota > Metazoa > Chordata > Cladistia > Polypteriformes > Polypteridae > Erpetoichthys > Erpetoichthys calabaricus. The sequence goes on along the minus strand of NC_041397.2, from coordinate 49,813,108 downwards.
CCCTACCACTAACCTGTTTGATTTTATTAGAGCAAGTCTCAGACTAGTTTTTGGGTATTGCATTTAGGCAACCAGATTCATAGGAGTGCATCATTGACTGCCTCCCACTTTCTAAGACTATGTAAAAGAAGGCTATGACTGAAAAACTCTGGAAAAATCACAGGACATGACATAGCCATTAGTTGCTCTTTCAGGGTTGTACTGTTTTCTATAAATGCAATAATTCATTTTCATCATCCAAAACATTTCTACAATTCTTAAGTTGATTCCTTTAGTGAGAGGCATATTGAGGAAAATAGGCAAATACTGGAAAAGAGGGCATCTAAAAGGAAATACTATCAAGTCAAGTTGAGGCCAAAATGATTTAATATAATGCTCTTCATTGAGTGCATTCTGAGAGTGCTATAACCACATCACAGGTATGACACAATTACAAACTTTACAAATTACAAAATGCACTCACATAAACATACAGCTTAGTTTAAACACACAGTTAACAGAGCAGGTTCAAACACCACCAGAGGTACAACAGTATACTGTACAGGGACATGCACACCTGTCATCATGAAAAGTAAAAAAACTAATAATAATAACATAAAATAAATTTGTTCACCGTTCTGTGCTATAAATTTGTTTTCTGTGTGATTTCAATAATTATGATCTTTTTTATAGTCAAAATCACTGAATTTGTACATTCCTTGTTCAAATACAGGGGAGAAATGTGAGGTATGGCAGCACGAGCCTCACCTCATCTTGGACTGCGCTGTCCCTCACACTCTGGGTTGATGCATGCAATTGGCGTGTGCCTGTTGCTGTCTCTCTGTATGTCGCCAATATAATGTTTGCACACACGTTTATTATACACCCTGACTTTCCACAGTCTGGCTAATGTCTTTACTGAATGTGTGTGACATATTTAGTCTTGCTGATCGGACATAAAACTGCAGTGAAAAGGCACAAGGTGACGCAGACAGCACCGTGCCGCACCAAAGGGGGCGCATGTGAGCCCAACAGGTGCTTGTTGCTGCTGTTTTTCTACGCAGAGGCTCTAGGTGCCAATAAGTTAGTGATCCGTTTATTTTTATTTCTTGTTCCAACTGACTGCCAAAATAGAAGATTATACTGTATATCTAAGCTCAAAAATTGTTCAAAACTGGACTTTCAGTCAAAACAAGAAATGATAAATAACAGAAGACCAATAAGGTTAAAAGGTTTGCTTCAAACTAAGGGACTAAAGACAACTCGCTCTTTCAAATGGAGTGATACACTCGAAAAGACTGGCTATGTGGCTGTCCTACAAGAAACTGCCATTTACTGCTTTCTGTGCCTTTTTTCTCAACTTGTGAAAATGTCTGGACTAACATGGGATACTGTGACATGAAAAATTGACCAAGAAGCTTGCAGTCAGTGAATAAGCTACTCTTTTGGGTTCATATATACTGCTCAAAAAACTAAAGAAATGCTATTTAATCAGAGTATAGCATCAAGTCATTGAAACTTCTGGAATATTGATCAGGTCGGTTAAGTAGCAGAGAGGGTTGTTAATCAGTTTCAGCTGCATTGGTTTTAATGAAATTAACAACAGGGGCACTAGAGGGGCAACAATGTGACAGCCCTCAAAACAGGAATTATTTAACAGGTGGAGGCCACTGACGTTTTTCACTCATCATCTTTTCTGACTGTTTTTTCACTATTTTTGCATTTGGCTATGGTCAGTGTCACTACTGGTAGCATGAGGTGATACCTGGACCCTACAGAATGTTGCACTGGTAGTCCAACTTCTCCAGGATGGCACATCAATACCTGCCATTGCCAGAAGGTTTGCTGTGTCTCCCAGCACAGTCTCAAGTACATGGAGGAGATCTCAGGAGACAGACAGTTACTCTAGGAGAGCTGCACAGGGCCATAGAAGGTTCTTAACCCATCAGCAGGACTGCATATCTGCTCCTTTGGGCAAGGAGGAATAGGATGAGCACTGCCAGAGCCCTACAAAATGACCTCCAGCAGGCCACTGGTGTGAATATCTCTGACCAAACAATCAGAAACAGACTTCATGAGGGTGGCCTGAGGGCTCGACGTCCACTAGTGGGCCCTGTGCTCACTGCCCGGCACCGTGGAGCTTGATTGGCATTTGCCACAGAATACCAGAATTGGCAGGTCCACCACTGGCACCCAGTGCTTTTCACAGATGAGAGCAGGTTCACCCTGAGCACATGTGACAGACATGAAATGGTCTGGAGAAGCAGTAGAGAACATTATGCTGCCTGTAACATAGTTCAGCATGACTGGTTTGAAGGTGGGTCAGTGATGGTCTGGGGAGGCATATCCATGGAGGGATAAACAGACCTCTACAGTTTAGACAATGGCACCTTGACTGCCATTAGGTATCGGGATGATACTTGGACCCATTGTCAGACCCTATGCTGGTGCAGTGGGTCCTGGGTTCCTCCTGGTGCCCGACTATGCATACAGTATAATTTTGAGATGCTGCAATGAAATTTCGGCAAAATGGACTAGCTATAATTTTTTCACTTTGATTTTCGGGGTGTCTTTGAATTTAGCCATCTGTAGGTTGATAATTTTCATTTCCATCAAATGATGGTGCCATCCTTTCATTCCTAACACATTACCCAGTCCATATCAGTATAGACCAGCAAACCCGCGATTCTCAAAAGAATCGCAAATCCAAGAATGTTCCCTCCGATACTTGGAGGGAAGAAAAATCATGGAGGGTGGGTGCGTCCTGGGAAAGTTTTCATTTAATTAAATAAATATATTTGTTTTAAAGCGGTTTCTTTTTGGAGCCATGACTCATCTGGTTCTGGTGTTTCAGAAGCGCGTTGTAGACGCCTGCGTTCATTGTTTTTATCCATGCAGTCCAGTTTTTGTTTTTCTATGGCTGTGTCATTAGCTAGAAGTCGTTTGTTGATGGCTGAAGTGACCATGGCGGCGGATCCGGGCTTGGAGATCTACATTACTAAACAAAGGGGGCGGCGGTTGTACTGTGTACGGCTTGCTTGTGGCCTCTGGCATCTGTGCATATATACAACCTGGCGTGCACGCTTTACCTCAAGTTTAGTTTACAGGTCGTGTTGTGTTGTTTGGGCGCCACCTACTGACTCTGGGAAGCCGCTGGGTTTGACTGTGGGGCGCTGAGGGGCAGTGTGGGTGTGCTTTCGGTGCTTTTTCCTTGCATATGTACAAACATCACTAAACAAAGGTTGTATATGCGGTGGTGTTCACATTCGGGCGGTGGTTGTATTGTGACGTGAAGTTTAGTTTACAGGTTGTGTTATGTTGTTTGGGCGCCACCTACTGACTCTGGGAAGCCACTGGGTTTGACTTTGGGGCGCTGAGGCGCAGTGCACGTGTGCTTACGGTGCGTCTGGCATCCGTGCATATATACAACTGTCGTTTAGTAATATAGATATCCAGCATGATTTTTTTCCCATTGACATCTGATGTGTTTTCAAAGTGTTCCTTTAATTTTTTTAGCAGTTTATTTGTAAATCAGACAAGAAGGAGTCAGTGCCTCACCATTCATAAACCTCACTGCAAGTCACTGGTACTGTTTGTCCATTAATATTATTGTTAAGATATGGCAAAATGATAACTGCAGGAGAGACCATTTTTGATTATTACACAAAAGTACTAATGGCACTAAAAATTAAAAAATAAAAATAAAATAACCACGATTAAAACAGGGATATTGAGAGTCAAGGAAACAAGTTTAAAATTAGAAACCAAAACCAAACTCAAGGGGCATAGTAAAGTACTTTATAAACAGACCTAAGACATAAATCAAAGGAAATGCTCAAAATACAAAAAAGTATGTAACCAGAAATCAATATAATATTCAAGAAAATCAAGAAAGGTTTTAAGTTGTATTCACAAATTTGGACAACCAAGACATGCATCACTCTGAAATTACACCTTTAACTTGGTGATATCATGTGCCACACACTTTGGTGGCAAGGTTGACCTTACCTGGCAGTGGCATATTAACTACCAACAGATCTCAAAATGGTGTCACCCATAAGAAAAACATTCTTGGGTTGTAAGTCTCATAATATCTTTGTGTCTTTCCTTGGGCAAAAAAACACCTTGGAGGCAGAGCAGTGACATGACGTGCCTCAGCAGGATGCCAAGGAGTAAATACCCAGAATTACATCTAAAGCATTCAATTAACCATTAATTCTTGTGAAGTATATAGAGTATGTTATTTTTTACCATTACGTCATGCTCTTTTTGTCATCATTTTGATGAGGTAATTTCTGGTGTCCGTCTTGGTTGTGGCTTGATTGGACATTTTGGATTGCATAACCCTGATGTTGTAATTTGTGACATAATGGCTACAGGCAAACAAAACATGGTGGCAAAGCACTCCGGTTATCCTAGAAAGACAGTTGCTTCACACTTGTTTTGATATGTTGACTGTTCAAATTTGCTTGTTTTTGAATTTTGTTTTCCTTTTTTACTGTTGCCTATTGCCTAGTATTTTTTTTTTGCTTAACCTTTATGTAATGACTTCAGCCTGTGTTTTCAATATGTTTCAGGAAGTAATCTTCTGATTTTATGTTACCATACACAGTTTTAAGGCACCCAGTGCCTGAGGCAGCAAAGAAGTTCCAAAACGTCAGTGATCCACTTTAGTGTTTGACAGTAGGGTACTGTTTTTTCTTTGTAGGCTTCATTTCTTTTCTGCAAACATAAATATGATGTGCTTGAGCAAAAAGCTCTAATTTGGTCTCATCTGCCCAGAGTACATTCAGATAGAAGGATTGTTCCATTGTGTTTTGGCAAATTCCAGTTTGCCTTTTTTATGTCTCTTTGTGAAAAGTGGGGTCCTCCTGGGTCTCCTACCATACAGCCTTCTTGTATTCAGGTGGCAACGGATAGTGTGAGCTGACACTGCTGTACATTATGCCTGAAGAATAGCCTGGATCTGTTGGCAGATGATTGAGGATCTTTCTACACTATTCACACAATCCTTTAGCAATTTTTCACTTGAATCTGTTATGGAAAAAACTTTCCTGTTTTTTCAAATAAGTCTTTCACAGAATCCAGATGAGAATGCAGAGCAATTTATTATCTGCACACAGATATGCACAAATGTCTTGGTCCATGGAGTGAGCAATCAATAATACAATTCATTTGCTTTTATGCTTTTCTGCTACCATTACCTCATCTATACACGTCATCTGACTCTTAATATGCATAGCTTTATTATTTCATCCAACTATCCAGTGCCACCAGTATTTTCCGACTCCTTTCAACTCTCCCGTTTACCTGAATGTCTCATAAATAATGGTGATCTGCGGACTTTCCTATTCACCTTAGCACCGCTTCATAGGAGGGGTGTTTGGGCTTTACCATTTCTTTATCCTTGCTTTCTAGAGGGGTGCTCATTACTCAGTTACCACATTCTAACCTTGGAAAATCAAGCTGGTGGTTTTACTAAGATGAGGCAAACCTCACATGCTCAAGCTTTAAGCCACGTTTGGTTAACCCTTTAGTTAACTTCAGTCCTTTTCCTTGTGTTTTAATAATTGTTTGTTACAACTTTATTTAAGTATATACTGTAATAATTCATAAATTTTATTTATTTATATATATATATATATATATATATACAGTATATATATATATATATATATATATATATATATATATATATATATGTATATATATATATATATATATATATATATATATATATATATATATATGTATATATATATATATATATATATATATATATATATATATATATATATATATATATATATATAAAAATAAATAAATAAAACAAAAAAGTCCATAAATCCACATCCCAGGAGGTGCCATGGACCTTAAATGTCTTGATATTGTTGCATGCAGTGGATACTGGAACATGAGGGCCTCTGGAGATGGACTTGTAGCTGTGTAATTTTGCTTCTCAACCCTTGAGACGATTTTTTGCTTTTCTGTCTTTCCTCCATGTCAAGTGTGGTGCACACAAAACACAAGTCAAATCAACTTTTTACCACGCTTATTTTAACTTCACCTGTTTGTTGTCTGGTACAAATCTTGTAATCGATATTTAACGCAATTCCTATTGTCCAAATGACTTGAAATTTTGCACACCTGATCACTTCAAATGATAATACATGAATCAATAATCAGTTTCACTAATTGATCAATTAATCCATGTTAATTAAGAAATTAAATTTACAAATGAAGAATAGTTAAATACTTCACCAATAGATGGCGCTAGTAACAGATAGATATATTAAAGGAAGTGTTAAAATATTGATTACAAAATTATACTAAGACAAACACAAGACTAACAAGTTGAAAATAACATATATATATATAAACACTTTTTAAAAAACACGCTTATATTAAGTTAAAAACTGTACTAAAAATTAAAAAATAAGTCTCTCATACATTACTCGTAAAATAAAACCATTGGCTCTTTTCATCAATCAACATTCAAAAAACACTTCTTAAAATCTTAGTAAAAGCGCCCACCTTTTATTTTACGAGTGATGTATGAGAGACTTATTTTTTATTTTTTAGTACACTTTTTAACTTAATATAAGCATGTTTTTTAAAAAGTTTATTTATATATATATACAGTGCATCCAGAAAGTATTCACAGCGCATCACTTTTTCCACAGTTTGTTACGTTACAGCCTTATTCCAAAATGGATTAAATTTTTTTTTATCAGAATTCTGCACAAAACGCCCCATAATGACAACATGAAAAAAGTTTACTTGAGGTTTTTGCAAATTTATTAAAAATAAAAAACTGAGAAATCACATGTACATAAGTTTTCATAGGGGCGGCACGGTGGCGCAGTGGGTAGCGCTGCTGCCTCGCAGTTGGGAGACCTGGGGACCTGGGTTCGCTTCCCGGGTCCTCCCTGTGTGGAGTTTGCATGTTCTCCCCGTGTCTGTGTGGGTTTCCTCCGGGCGCTCCGGTTTCCTCCCACAGTCCAAAGACATGCAGGTTAGGTGGATTGGCGATTCTAAATTGGCCCTAGTGTGTGCTTGGTGTGTTTGTGTGTTCAGCGGGTTGGAAAATGGATGGATGGATGGATAAGTATTCACAGCCTTTGCTCAATACTTTGTCAATGCACCTTTGGCAGCAATTACAGCCTCAAGTCTTGTTGAATATGATGCCACAAGCTTGGCACACCTATCCTTGGCCAGTTTCGCCCATTCCTCTTTGCAGCACCTCTCAAGCTCCATCAGGTTGGATGGGAAGCGTCGGTGCACAGCCATTTTAAGATCACTCCAGAGATGTTCAATCAGATTCAAGTCTGGGCTCTGGCTGGGCCACTCAAGGACATTCACAGAGTTGTCCTGAAGCCACTCCTTTGATATCTTGGTTGTGTGCTTAGGGTCGTTGCCCTGCTGAAAGATGAACCGTCGCCCCAGTCTTAGGTCAAGAGCGCTCTGGAACAGGTTTTCATCCAGGATGTCTCTGTACATTGCTGCAGTCATCTTTCCCTTTATCCTGACTAGTCTCCCAGTTCCTGCCGCTGAAAAACATCCCCACAACATGATGCTGCCACCACCATGCTTCACTGTAGGGATGGTGCCAGGTTTCCTCCAAACGTGAAGCCTGGCATTCACACCAAAGAGTTCAATCTTTGTCTCATCAGACCAGAGAATTTTCTTTCTCATGGTCTGAGAGTCCTTCAGGTGCCTTTTGGCAAACTCCAGGCAGGCTGCCATGTGCCTTTTGCTAAGGAGTGGCTTCCATCTGGCCACTCTACCATACAGGCCTGATTGGTGGATTGCTGCAGAGATGGTTGTTCTTCTGGAAGGTTCTCCTCTCTCCACAGATAACCTCTGGAGCTCTGACAGAGTGACCATCGGGTTCTTGGTCACCTCCCTGACTAAGGCCCTTCTCCCCCGATCGCTCAGTTTAGATGGCCGGCCAGCTCTAGGAAGAGTCCTGGTGGTTTCGAACTTCTTCCACTTACGGATGATGGAGGCCACTGTGCTCATTGGGACCTTCAAAGCAGCAGAAATTTTTCTGAAACCTTCCCCAGATATGTGCCTCGAGACAATCCTGTCTCGGAGGTCTACAGAGAATTCCTTTGACTTCATGCTTGGTTTGTGCTCTGGCATGAACTGTCAACTGTGGGACCTTATATAAACAGGTGTGTGCCTTTCCAAATCATGTCCAACCAACTGAATTTACCACAGGTGGACTCCAATTAAGCTGCAGAAACATCTCAAGGATGATCAGGGGAAACAGGATGCACCTGAGCTCAATTTCGAGCTTCATGGCAAAGACTGTGAATACTTATGTACATGTGCATTCTCAATTTTTTTATTTTTAATAAATTTGCAAAAATCTCAAGCAAAATGACACCTTTTATTGGCTAACTAGAAAGATTACAATATGCAAGCTTTCGAGGCAACTCAGGCCCCTTCTTCAGGCAAGATGTAATACAGAAACTGAAGTTTCCTATGTTTATATACACACTCTAGGACAAGAAACAACATTGGTAAATATTTAAATGAGAGATTTTGAATGTAAAAAATTAATAGATTCATTCAGGCTAGGGTTAATTTAGCAAGAGAGAAAAGAACAATGTATTGTCAAGATCTCTTATCCAGAGATCCTGAGTTGCCTCGAAAGCTTGCATATTGTAATCTTTCTAGTTAGCCAATAAAAGGTGTCATTTTGCTTGGCTTTTCTCTTCATTCATAATGGCTAACACGGTACAACACCCTAGTACTACAAAAATCTCAAGTAAACTTTTTTCACATTGTCATTATGGGGTGTTGTGTGTAGAATTCTGAGGAAAAAAATGAATTTAATCCATTTTGGAATAAGGCTGTAACATAACAAAATGTGGAAAAAGTGATGCGTTGTGAATACTTTCTGGATGCACTGTGTGTATATATATATATATATATATATATATATACTAGCAAAATACCCGCGCTTCGCAGCGGAGAAGTAGTGTGTTAAAGAGATTATGTAAACATATATATATATATACATATACACATATATATATACATATATACAGTATATACATATACACATCCACATATATATATATATATATATATATATATATACACACACATACACACATATCAACATATATATACACATACATATACACAAATACATACACACACACATATACATATACACATACATACATAGTGCGTTGTAACACGGGCTGTGATTATTACATGGGAGGGAGACGACAAATCACAGCTTCCCGCTTTCTAATCGGGCCTGTGATTGGTGGTTTGACTGATGCCTAGATCCCACAGTATCTCCCCTTAGGAGAGGTGTTAGGCAAGTGTAATTGAATAGCGGTGCTGCAAGTTTAGCTTTACACCTGTTTTTAAGGCTTATTGACTGAAAGTGGCTTTCATGAAAAAAGTTAGGGCTTTGCTACAGGATACACCCTCCACAAGTTAAGGAAGTAAAAATATAAGGTATATATTTCTGTTTTATTTAAACCTTTTAAGTTTGTATGCGGGCGGCATGGTGGCGCAGTGAAAGGTGCCAGTTAGGAGACCCGGGTTCGCTTCCCTGCGTGGAGTTTGAATGTTCTCCCCGTGTCTGTCTGGGTTTCCTCCGGGTACTCCGGTTTCCTCCCACAGTCCAAAGACATGCAGGTTAGGTGCATTGGCGATTCTAAATTGTCCCTGGTGTGTGGGTGTGTGTTCACCCTGCGGTGGGCTGGCACCTTGCCCGGGGTTTGTTTCCTGCCTTGTGCCCTGTGTTGGCAGGGATTGGCTCTTGTATTTAGGATACAGTGATCCCTCGCTATATCGCGCTTCGCCTTTCGCGGCTTCACTCTATCGCAGATTTTATATGTAAGCATATTTAAATATATATCGCAGATTTTTTGCTGGTGTGCGGATTTCTGAGGACAATGGGTCTTTTAATTTCTGGTACATGCTTCCTCAGTTGGTTTGCCCAGTTGATTTCATACAAGGGACGCTATTGGCAGATGGCTGAGAAGCTACCCAACTTACTTTTCTCTCTCTCTCTCTTGTGCTGACTTTCTCTGATCCTGACGTAGGGGGTGTGAGCAGGGGGGCTGTTCGCACACCTAGACGATACGGACGCTCGTCTAAAAATGCTGAAAGATTATCTTTACGTTGCTACCTTCTGTGCAGCTGCTTCATGAAGCGACATGCTGCACGGTGCTTCGTATACTTAAAAGCTCGAAGGGCACGTATTGATTTCTGACTGTTTGTTTTTCTCTGTCTCTCTCTCTCTCTCCCTGCTCCTGACGGAGGGGGTGTGAGCTGCCGCCTTCAACAGCTTTGTACCGGCGGTGCTTCGCATACTTAAAAGCCAAACAGCCCTTTTGATTTGTTTCTGACTCTTTCTGACAGTCTGTGCTCCTGATGTGCACTCCTTTGAAGAGGAAGATATGTTTGCATTCTTTTAATTGTGAGACAGAACTGTCATCTCTGTCTTGTCATGGAGCACAGTTTAAACATTTGAAAAAGAGATAAATGTTTGTTTGCAGTGTTTGAATAACGTTCCTGTCTCTCTACAACCTCCTGTGTTTCTGCGCAAATCTGTGACCCAAGCATGACAATATAAAAATAACCATATAAACATATAGTTTCTACTTTGCGGATTTTTTTATTTCGCGGGTGGTTCTGGAACGCAACCCCCGCGATGGAGGAGGGATTACTGTATAGCGGGTTGGATAATGGATGGATGGACATTTGTATGCATAGCCCATTTGCCCGTTTTCGTTTTTTTTCTTTCTTCAGTAATATTTCAGCAAACCCGGAGCCTGTCAGTTCAAATCCTGGTACTGACACCACTGTGTGACCCTGAGGAAGTCACATCACCTGCCTGTGCTGCAAAAAACAAAAGTAATGTAACAAATTGTACCTCAGATGTTGCAAGTTGCTGGAATAAAGGCATAAGTCAAATAGATAAATATGTATTATACACATAGGAACTATTCATTTATTTTCAGTTAAGTCATCTGCAGCAAACCTTTATAAATGAGGGTTTCTCCTTTTTAGATAGTGTAAACTGTTTCTTCTTCATTGAGGTTTTCTCTTGGAGAGCTTTTTTCATTTCATTGAAAATTAAAGCAGCAGCTGCCAAAATATGTAGCTGTCTTATTAATTTTTCAACATTGTGTAAAATAACTTTATAAAGTAACATAAAAGGTTTAAATACTGGTTATCCTTTTACACTAAAATATTACTAAAGAGATACAAAAAAAGTAAAATGTATATGTTGTTTTTCTTTAAGGAGATTAAATATTACTGAAGAAAGAAAAAAAAAACCTAAAACAGCCAAATGTGGCTATGCATACGAACTTAAAAGGTTTAAATAAAACAGAAATATATACCTTTATTTTTACTTCCTTAACTTGTGGAGGGTGTATCCTGTAGCAAAGCCCTAACTTTTTTCGTGAAAGCCCGTTTCAGTCAATAAGTCTTAAAAACAGGTGTAAAGATATTGACAATAAGCTACGCAAACCCACCAAGACATGGAATCGTTTAAATCAAAACGCTGCGCTACCTTCTTCCAGAGCGGCCCCAAGGTGTTCATATTTTTCCAAAGCAGTTCTGGTCTCCATCGGCATCTGTAGCTTAGTCGAAAAACACCATCCCATACTATTAGTTAACGATTAACACATTTCTATATGTATTGTAAGCATACAATACAACTGATAATATGTTGCGCATATTTATCTGGTGTACCGACATTTTTGCGCGTTTAACGGCTAAAATGCAACGTGGTTTGTGCCCTTCAGAATGAAAACAGTTTGCTTTTACCTTTTTAATAAAAGGCGAGCTTTTAAGCCTGAGAAATCACCCTGTAAATGCAAACGTTTAATTGCACGTGTTAATATGTATGCTTACACAGTATTAAAAGACACTCAACAATTAACGTCATTTACCTTCGTTCCTGCGTTTGAGTCGTGCTGTAAATTCTTACTGTGAAATATAATTGACAAATAATTTGGTGAATGAACTTGTGAAGAAGGTGGAGCTGGAGTATTACATCACTTCATTAACGAAAATGCTGTGATGTGCGGAAGGGCGGGGGGAGTGTGGGGGTTGATGGAGAATGTTTTCTTCAGCGCTCTTTGGGGCTCTTCCTTGTTTTCAGTTCACATGATTACGTAGGAGGCGCGATGACTCGATACGCGACTCTGCCGCCTCCATTACAGTATATGGACAAAAAAGAGGTTCCAGTTATGACCGTTACGCTTTGAATTTCGAAATGAAACCTGCCTAACTTTTATAAGTAAGCTGTAAGGAATGAGCCTGCCAAATTTCAGCCTTCCACCTACACGGGAAGTTGGAGAATTAGTGATGAGTCAGTCAGTGAGTCAGTCAGTGAGGGCTTTGCCTTTTATTAGTATATATATATATATATATATATATATATATATTTATATATATATATTATTCTGTTTGTGTAACTGGTTGAATATGTGCCTTGTAAATTAACAGTACCTATATCTTGTTATAAGTGATTTTGAGTACCAATTACAGTAGGATTATCTGCATGAAATCCAATTATCTCTTACAACTTCTAAAAAATGCCAATACTTTTCTTTTATTATTCCATTTGGGGTCCTGTGTGATAAAGATAAGATTTTTTGTTCATATAATGGAAATAAATGAAATATGGATGTTAACACCATTACTTTGTAATGTCCACTCATTTTGTGGAAGAATTAGTACATTATCTGAAAGAAATGCAGCAGTGCCAATATTTTGGCTACAACTGTAATTGAATGTTTTATACTGCCAGTATCATCACACAGCAAAGATAAAATGTGAAAAATCAAAATGCTGCTAGAGCAAAATAAAAACAACAATAATTCATTAAATGTCAAGTATTAATTCCAAGATTATCCAGAGCATTGTGACATTGTTTTATATTTGCCAATAATTTGGTGACCCACTGACAAAGTGAGGAAACAATACTTACCTGAGCAAATCTGAAAAAAATAATTTCATTCATTGTTGATAACATCCTGTGCTGACTTCTTGATTCTGTAATCAAATTGAAGAGGGTCAAGGAGTGAGTTTGCGGTAGATTTCAGATAAGAGAGGATACAAATTCTTCTGTTTTCATTGCTGTTAAATTATACAGACATTAAGTTGTGTATGTTTTGGAACACAACTTCTTGCTAACAGTACATCAGTTCAGTACTTTAAATCACAACCACCATTTTTTCTATATCATATTTTCATAAAAAGATTGTAGTTCAAAGTGCATAACAAGATATAAAAGGGAAAGTTATAATTAAAGAAAAACAAAAATTAGATAAAAATAATAATGTATAAGAAACAAAGACAGATAAATAAATAAATATATATGAGCTTATATGACATTGATATATAATTAGTAGAAAAGTAGAATCCTTATATACAATATCAAATTGTAAGTCTCTACAGATGAGTACAGTGATGAGGTGAGATGACCATAAGGACAGAAAAAAACTTCAGATAAGCTGGAGAAAAAAAAAGCAAAATCTGCAGGGGTTCCAAGGCCAAAAGACCACCCAGCCCCCACTCAGCATTTTATTTAATATGTGTGCTTAAATCATTCCTCACTGATTACACCTAAATTGTTTACCTCCATATTGACTTTTAGTGCCAAGAGATTATGTTTATTTGTAATACTGTCGTTATTTCCATTTTCCACCCACTAAGATTTCTGTTTTTTTTTCCTTATTTAGTTTGAAAAAGTTACTACTCATCCATTTGGTAATACTAGAAAGACATTGGATCAGAGAGACCAGAGGGTCAAGGTCATCAGCTAATATAGATAAATAAAACTGTGTGTCAACCAAGGTTACTATAGTTAACGAAAACTAAAGTCAAAACTGAAACTATTATTAAAAAAACATTTTCGTAAACTGAAATAAAATAATTAGCAAAACCGAAATAAAAAACTAAAACTAAACAAAACTATTAAAGTAGCTGGAAAGACTAACTGAAATAAAATAATAATTTATTGAAATATTTTTAGTTTTCGTTTTTGAATGAATATTCTTGCTGTTAGTCTTTAACCCTTGTAAGTTTTAACTCTAAAACAGAAAGTCATCCACCACAAGCCGTCCACACGTATTCATCCAGTGAACGGCGACTGGTGATGGAGTGCAGCTGTTCACACAGCATTTGCGGTGACAGAGCAAGCTGAGTGCGGGTGCGTAAAGCGTGAGAAATAGAAAGCAATTTGTGTGCTGCCTTTCTTTGCGCTTGTTGTATATCAAGATATAATTCAAATGGCTGAAATCAGAATGTGCTGGTCAACAAAAATTTTACCATATGGACAGAAAAATCATGAGTGAGTAACATTTCAGTTTATTTCTCAGGTGACTGCTTTTTGTTGACAGCAATTCACCTGCCACTTCGCACAGGAGAAATCGTTTTTACTTTCTCATATACGAAGTATAGAGAAAGTATAGTAATCATGAAAAAATTCGACCTTGATATTTTGATGAATCTTGACGTTATAGACCTCCCAAAATCCAAAAATACTGTTTTTTGGAGTTGTGTGGTATGTGTGCGCATGTGTGTGTGTCTGTGTGTGTGTGTAAACACGATAACTCAAAAATGCAACTGGATAGAAGGATGAAATTCGGCATGTGGTTGTTACACCATAATTGTAGATCTGTATTAACTTTTGGGCCAAATCCATCACCCAGAAGTGGTACTTTACCTGAAAACATATGATTTTTTTAAGCAGCTGCAGTGCAATTTATTCAACATTACTTTTATAATAATTGTTCAATATATTATTAATTTGATTTGTTGGTGATGGTTCCTTAATGTACATAATATAAAAATATAATAACTGTCTTGCGGTTTACTCCTCAAATATCCATCCCTATATCTGAGTATACAAGAAAGTCGAGGGGAGACCACTCCTGGGGCCTCATGTATAAATGGTGCGTACGCACAGAAATGTTGCGTACTCCCGTTTCCACGCTCAAATCGCGATGTATAAAACCTAAACTTGGCGTAAAGCCACGCACATTTCCACGGTAACTCATACCTTGGCGTACGCAATTTCTCCGCTCGGTTTTGCAGACTGGCGTCACCCAGCGTCAAAGCAGTGCTACTGTTCCTGCGTGGACACCCTTTCTTTCTTTCTTAGCTCCACATTCCTGACGCAGCTTTATAAATACACTGAAACTAACTGCATATTGTTTATTAGTGTAATGCATCTGATTGTAATTAACCTGCAGCAATATAATGGTCCAGGGAATAGCCATAGTATTCCAAATACCATAACTGCTTTAGCGCTGTAACTCTCACTGCATCTTCTTCTTCTTTCAACTGCTCCCGTTAGGTGTTGCCACAGCAGATCATCTTTTTCCATATTACTCTCACTGTACCACTCGGAGTATTTATATCACTGTATCTGAGTGAGGAGTCACAGCAGCAGCTGATCGGAAAGAGAAATATCGGTATACAGCATGAAGCAGACGCTGCCTGAGCCACGGCAGAAAACACTTTAGAGACTTCCCAGTACGGACTTCGCGGTTTAGAAAAGGTTTCATCCCAAGAACTATAAACGCACTCAATCAGTCCATCAAGTGCTCCTTGTAGAACTGTTTACTTATAAGTACAATCACCTCACTGTAAACTTGTACTACAGTTATAATATTGCACAACCTGCGCCACTTTATAAAGCACGTATTTACATATGATGAAGGTATTCATTTTTAAGATGATATGCAGCAAAATATGTTGATTATATTATACAGATAAAACTTTAACTTCATTTAAATAATCTGTATTGTTAATAATTAAACATGTGAGGACACGGGGACGCAGCGCTAGCTAGTTCAGGGATTGTTCCTGCATTGCATTGTATTCTTGCTGGTGCTGACGCGACACTGGAATGCTAGACGGATAGAATAATTAAACATGTACTACGAAGATATTTCAATGTTCCTTAAAAGTTTTGAAGAATCGGCGTTTTAAGCTTACAGATGGCTTCATGTCTAGAAGCTCAGTCATCCGGGAGGGGCTCAGAGTAGAGCCGCTGCTCCTCCGCATCGAGAGGAGTCAGATGAGGTGGCTCGGGCATCTGATCAGGATGCCTCCTGGACGCCTCCCTGGTGAGGTGTTCCGGGCACGTCCAACCGGGAGGAGGCCCCGGGGAAGACCCAGGACACGCTGGAGGGACTATGTCTCTTGACTGGCCTGGGAACGCCTTGGGATTCTCCCGGAAGAGCTAGAAGAAGTGGCCGGGGAGAGGGAAGTCTGGGCATCTCTGCTCAAGCTGCTGCCCCCGCGACCCGACCTCGGATAAGCGGGAGACAATGGATGGATGGATGGATGTGGCGATTGGGTTTTTGGAGAAAGAAAAGTAAGGACAGGAATTGGAGGTTAGTACGTTTGAAAGAGACAGTACTGCTGTGATAAATTATGTCATTGAAGGTCGCGCATGACGCAGCAAGCCTCTTGCGTGAGACATGAACAAGCACTGCACCACCGTGTTCCCATGTTTAATAACATGCTTTCATTCCTATCATCATGTAAAAGATATCACGTATACATCTCAGTATTTTAATTATTCAGAGAGCTGTAATATCACGAATGTAATGGATTATGTGTCCTGTCGGAGAAAGAGAAAGCCCGTTTAAGAAGCAGGTAGTGATTCACACATGTAGAGCACATAGAAGATCAAATACAGAACAAAGCATTTAATGTGCCACTTTAGTTACAATGGGATTTGAGAAACTAGTAAATTAAACGATTTTAAGATGAAGTTTATGATGTTCTACTTTAATGACAAAATAAACTACGTGATTAAAGTGGAAATTTCGAGATTAAAGTTGACATTTCGTGCTTTTTTCCCACTGTGTGCCTATTTTTTTTGTCTGTACCCTAATAAGTTTTCATATGACACTCAGACGGTGGGCTACGACTCGCCTTTTAACGGCGACTTTGATATGTGATTTCTTTTTTATTTTGGGCACTGTGCGACTTTGTGAATTTGAGCCTTTGAGTTTCTCCGACACTATGTCACTCAATCAACTTCCTTTTGTTGATTATACCACTGTTTAAACCAACAAATAGTACGTTTTTCCTTTGCCTCCACTTGGTATTCACTGAAATTCTTATATTTCCCCCCGTGCTTTTCCCATTGTCTTTTCACAGAAGGCTATTTATATTTATTTGCATATTCAAAGAGACGTAATTCTGGGAGGAGTTGGGGCGGGATAGAAGGCGCGTGCACGTGCGTTACTTTTCATGCTGATCGGGATTTATGTAGTGGAAGAACGTGAAAGTTTGCGTGCGTACAGATTCCTGCATCTGGATTTTTCTGTGCGTACGCACATTCCCGCTTTTGTGCTTACGCCATGTTATAGTGTGAGTTCTACGCACGGCGTTATACATGAGGCCCCTGGTTTTTGAAACTGATCGAGAGACTGACTAGGTCATCATACAAGATCAGCATATTGTTGCTGACCAATCACTTTTGCTTTAAAAACATCGTTTAACAACAAATCGATACAAAGGTAGAGAGTCACAAACAAAGGTAGAGAGTCTGACAAGTGATGAAAAACTAAACATACTAATGGGTTTTTGTATTTATTCTATATTTATTAATATATCTTTCTTAGTTCATATTCACAACTCAAAATACCTGATATTGTAAAAGTAATCCATTTGCAGAATTATATTTTAAAATATTTGTCTCCCTTTTTCAATGTTTTTCTCTCTCTCTCTCTTTCTCTCAAAATACATAGTTGAAATACAGTAATCCCTCCTCCATCGCGGGGATTGCGTTCCAGAGCCACCCGCGAAATAAGAAAATCCACGAAGTAGAAACCATATGTTTATATGGTTATTTTTATATTGTCATGCTTGGGTCACAGATTTGCGCAGAAACACAGGACGTTGTAGAGAGACAGGAACGTTATTCAAACACCGCAAACAAACATTTGTCTCTTTTTCAAAAGTTTAAACTGTGCTCCATGACAAGACAGAGATGACAGTTCTGTCTCACAATTAAAAGAATGCAAACATATCTTCCTCTTCAAAAGAAACAGAGAGGAAAGCAAACAAATCAATAGGGCTGTTTGGCTTTTAAGTATGCGAAGCACCGCCGGTACAAAGCTGTTGAAGGCGGCAGCTCACACCCCCTCCGTCAGGAGCAGGGAGAGAGAGAGAGAGAGAGACAGAGAAAAACAAAGTCAAAAATCAATACGTGCCCTTTGAGCTTTTAAGTATGCGAAGCACTATGCAGCATGTCGCTTCACGAAGCAGCTGCACACAGAAGGTAGCAACGTGAAGATAATCTTTCAGCATTTTTAGACGAGCGTCCGTATCGTCTAGGTGTGTGAACAGCCCCCCTGCTCACACCCCCTACGTCAGGATCAGAGAAAGTCAGCGCAAGAGAGAGAGAGAAAGTAAGTTGGGTAGCTTCTCAGCCATCTGCCAATAGCGTCCCTTGTATGAAATCAACTGGGCAAACCAACTGAGGAAGCATGTACCAGAAATTAAAAGACCCATTGTCCTCAGAAATCCGCGAACCAGCAAAAAATCCACGATATATATTTAAATATGCTTACATATAAAATCCGCGATAGAGTGAAGCCGCGAAAGGCAAAGCGCGATTTAGCGAGGGATCACTGTATCATATTCTTTTTGTTTTTAACATCAGCCTTATCATACATATTGCATACCAGGGAGTTTTCCTGCCTTACATCCAAACCTGCTGGGGTAGGCTCCAGGTTTCCTGTGATCCTGCAATGGATGAACAGGTTTAGATAATGTAAATATTGTTCTTAATCTCAGATGCTGTCTCTGTTGTTTTATGCCTGTCCGTACTCCTATTACCTGCTCTTACTCTGCTCATTATGGGTTTACTGTCCTTTATGTTGGGCTATTCAAGACTCACCACCTCTAACCTTGACATTACATGTTTGTTGTTCTTTGTTTCCCTCAATACATCTAGGTGGGGTCTGCACACTGATTCAAGTCTAAGAACCCGGTTCTTCCTAAACCCCCATGATTTTCATGGGAAAATACTTTAAAAATTATAAAATTGTTTAAAATTGTTCATATTCAGTATCTAGTTTTGATTATGCTTGTTTTTGTCAGACAAAAACAAAACCAAATAGTAAACCAGGCAGTGTACTTAGCTTCCACTAACATTAAACTCGTATCCAAATCTGTTAAGTGTACAGTTCTGTCTGATTGTGACACAAAACTAACTCCGTAGGTGCTCCATGCCATAATTACTAAAACTAAAACTGAAACTAATATATATATAAAAATAAAATAGAAATGTCTTTGTGAAATAAAAACTAAACTAAAACTAAAAATACACAATGAAGGAAAACTAAAACTAAACTGAATTTCCAAGTAAGATCAGAAAAAATATAGAAATAAAAACTAATATAAAAAGGCAAAACTATAATAACCTTGGTGTCAACTGAATAGCTGACCAACTGAATGGAAAAATGTAGATGGAAAAAAGCAGCAAGCCCAGAATAGGTCCTTTTGGTACACCGTGCACAATACCATGGACCTCTGTACTACAATCCCCAAAACTAAAAAAACCCGTTAAATAGGACTGAAACCAAATTAAGCCACTGACAAAAAGGCCCAACCATTGTTTAAGGTGTTAAGAATACTGTGGTCTATGGTGTCACATGCTGCACTCAAGTCTAAGAGAACAAGAGCAGATAAATGGCATCTGTCTGGAAGAACCCGCAGGTCATTTACTATTTTAACAACTGCAGTTTCTGCAATATAATTTGTTCAAAAACCTCACTGAAACTTATTAAGAATAGAATGTTTATTCAAGTTCATCATTTCACTGCTTAAAAACAGCTTTTTCTGGAACTTTACTTAGGAGAGGCAGGTTAGAAACGGGTCTAAAGTTGTCAAAAACAGAGGTGTCTAAATTATTTTTCTTGAGCAGAGGTTTAACAACTATAGTCTTCAAACCCCCATATCTAATGACAAATTCACTATGTCAAGTACGCAATCAATTAGCATATTGGAGACTTCTTTAAAAATTAGAGTACACCAAATACAATCCTTTGATTCAAAACAAACAACAGCTGCCTAATCAGATATGATAGGGAATCTCACACTTATACTTGTGCACCTCTAGCTATCATTCATTCTGTGAAAGATTTCTTTATGTGATCTGAGAGGTTGTATAAGGCCTTCTCCTGATTCTGTGGAGCTGCTCTCTTAGTATAGGTGTGCAGAGGGTAAAAGACATCAGTGTATTTGCTAATGCTCACATTCTAGCAAAGAATGCAAAACTATGAAAAAAATGAAATTGCACAGAGGACAAGCTGCCCAGCTGAACAACAACCCAACCCCCAAGCACCACCACTGCACGACATTCAATGCACAGCTGGCACATGCCGTATGTGCAGATTTGGATAAACTATTTGATAAACTCATCAGAGAAAATGGAGTGATGCATACGTTTGAGCAAGGCAACAATTTGAAACTTTCCCCCATCCTCCACCAATTATCTTAAGTATTAGCATATTTGCCCTGCAGCCCAAATGAAAGGTACTGACCATCTGACATTGATTTTACAATCCCTATGGCCATCATTGAAAATAAGCATCTGTTCATTGCTGTGTGTGCTGAGACTGATGGTAGGCATACTTGAATACCATTTAGTTTCTGAAAAATGAACTAAAATTAGAATATGAAAAGTTGACTCTTGACACTCCTGATGTTCATTTTAATTTTCCTAAATTACAAGTACAATGCTGTCATATTATGCTCATCATTTTACAGACACCCCTCAGTAAATAAACAGCTAGCTTTCAAGAAGTGAAAGGGATTGGCATAATATAATGTTCATTTTGCCTTCGAAAGTAATTCAAATCTGAGACCTTTGTACCAGCTGTTACTGCTCTGAAAGGGGAAAAATGCAAAGATTCCAATTCACCTCTTAATTCAGGCTCATTCATGTAATGGATTGTTGCTGTCACTGTAAGAGAATATCAGGATGGGGCTGGAAAAATTACTCGTGTTTAATAATCTGAGTGAAGCTTGCACATGGGTGGGTTCTCCTGCTGTTCACTGTTTATTTTTAGCCTTCCCTTTACACCTGGTGAAATCTCCGCTTCTAACAGAATTGTGCCATCTGGAGATTTTAATGACAAATTAATGGAAATGTAATCACTGCTTCATTTTGTTCTACTACTCACTAATCTCTGCTGAATCTTCTGAAATTATAATTCCTTTTATTCACATTCCACATAGCAGTGTTTATGTAAAAAAAACCCATAATCAACTAATACCTTTCTAAACGTAATTTACTTCCTATAATCAGTGTTGTTCAATAATTTTAAAAAATTAATTTTATTTATGAAGTACTTTTTACTCTGCATTTCTTTTTTTCTGAACGACATATCAAAGTGCAATATGCTTCCTGACCTAAGTAAGAAAAAATGATTTAAAGCACCAATGAGTAGGACTAATGAAACGTGAGTATGAAGAATGGTTAGTGTAACCAGCACGTAGTTGTAAGTGCTGCAAAGTTTCTCTCACACTTCAGCTACAAAATGGCAGGTGTCACCACCTTTTGTGCCTGAAAAGCTGAGCAGGTTAGCCATTGATGGTGACCACAACACGCACACAAAAACTGATGCCTACAATTTTAAAATGTACTACACAAACAGTGTCCTATTATATAATCAAGAATGAGTACACCCTGTTGGCTTGTGTTATGCTTAAATAACATGTTTGGTGTAGTACATCAAAAATGTATTTTCCTCCATATAAGAGCTGACCAAGGTAGCATCCTTACCGTTTCATCTAAAGGTTTTTTTTATCATTGAAATAGATAGCAAATTGCTTGACTCCTGTGTTATGTCCCTGAATATAGATGTTGGTTTTCCACTCACATCCTCAAAGACTTATGTTTTACTTTAATTGATTTCACATTAATTGAGGATTCCAAATCACCCCCGTGTGAATGAGATTTAATAAGAACATAAAAGAATCTAATTAAAAAAGAAGCAAACTCTACTTTCCTTACTATGAGAGTAACATACTGCTTGGCTTTGTCTGTCCTCATTAGTCGATGCCCTCTAAGATTGAGCTTCTGACAATAAAATCAGTTCCAAGGAAGTCTAGCTAAATGGGAGGAGAGGAGAGCAATGGGGCGGCACGGTGGCGCAGTGGGTAGCGCTGCTGCCTCGCAGTTGTGAGATCTGGGGACCTGGGTTCGCTTCCCGGGTCCTCCCTGTGTGGAGTTTGCATGTTCTCCCCGTGTCTGCGTGGGTTTCCTCCGGGCGCTCCGGTTTCCTCCCACAGTCCAAAGACATGCAGGTTAGGTGGATTGGCGATTCTAAATTGGCCCTAGTGTATGCTTGGTGTGTGGGTGTGTTTGTGTGTGTCCTGCGGTGGGTTGGCACCCTGCCCGGGATTGGTTCCTGTGTTGGCTGGGATTGGCTCCAGCAGACCCCCGTGACCCTGTGTTCGGATTCAGCGGGTTGGAAAATGGATGGATGGAGAGCGATGGGATAGGCAAACTTTTCCAAAGGGAAGAGGCTGCAGTTCAGTGCAATCCTGGTACGATTGGCCTCACTGAACAGGTTTATCCTATCAGGTAGGATGGCTCACCCATTTGTTCACCAAGTAATGCCAGAGTCACATAAGAAACAAAAACATTCCTGCATATCCCCAAACATCTTCCATCTCATTCCTCGTTGCTGCTACTCTAGTTTGTTGCCAGTCAAGCCTTTGTCCAAGCCTACCTCCAGATGCCAAGGTCAGCTCTGGGATTATTTGCTGTGACATTCCTACAATATCTTCATAAAGTCTTGGAACCGTCTCTCTGCAGCACCGTCTGGCAGCCCTTGATGGGACCCATTTTACTATTGTGTTAAAGGGCCATGCATCCTAGTTGACTTAACGTGTCTGCCTGCTTTAGCGTTGCTTTTCTCCGTGCACCACTCAGAGTATTTTAACCCATTGTATCTGAGTGTGGAATCACAGCTATACAGCAGCTGATCGGAAAGCTCTATGGCAGATTGTTTCAAGACCAGAGAGAATTATCGGAATATAGCAACTAGCACACACTGCCTCAGCCATGGGCACAGTCTATTTGAACGTCTCCCATCCAGCAATCTTTTAAGAGCCTTTCCTGTAGGGACCTCCTGGCTCAGAAACACTTTCATCCCAAGAGCTCTAAACACACTCAATCAGTCCATCAAGTGCTCCTGGTAGAACTGTCTGTACTTATAAGTACAATTGCTTCACTGTAAACTTGCATTACAGTTGTAATATTGCACAACCTAAGCCACTTATGCTTTCATAGTGTATATTTTTCATTGTTTTTTTATTGTTTATATTATTGTTATTGTTGTTGTTATTTTACCATTTTATAGGAAAATCAGTTTATGGAGGATTTGCATATTGAATTTCATTGTACCATACAATAACAATGAAGAAATTCAATTCAACAGAAGAGACTGCGTATTTACAGATGATGACGACTGGCTTCTAAATCGATTTAGATTTGCAGGAGCTAGCTTCTTGGAGCTCTTGATATCATTTTTAAGATGAAATGCAGTAAATTATATATATTACATTATACAGATACATTTTTAACTATATTTAAATAATGTATACTGTTATTAATTAAACATCTGGACACAGCGCTAACGATGAACTGGAGCCCATTTCAGTGATTTCCTGCATTGCACTGTATGCTTGCTGGGACTGGTGCGACCCTGGATGGATAGATGGATGGAATAATTAAACATGAACTATGAAGATATTTCAATGTTTCTTAACAGTTTTGAAGAATCTGTGTTCTAAGCTTACAGATGGCTTGACTTTTATTACAGAGCTGATTGTGTGGTGATTGGTTACTTGGAGGAAGCAAAGGAAGGACAGGAATTGGAGGTTAGTACGTTTGAAAGAGACAGTACTGCCGCAATAAATTATTTCATCGAGGGTCATGCAGGAGGCACGAACAATCTCTGGACGGGGCGCCAGCTCATCACCCCCTGCGCCACTGTGGCCCAATGTATAATACATGCTTTAATTAATTTCATCATGAAAATGATATCAAGCATACATCTTAGTATTTAAATTGTTTAGAGTGCTGTAATATCATGAATGTAATATGTTCTGTGTCCTGTCGGTGGAAGAGAAAGCCTGTTTAAGAAGCACGTATTGATTCACATACACAGAGTACATAGAAGAACACACAGAATACGAAGCATTTAATATGCTACTTTAGTTACGATGGGATTTGAGAAACTAGTAAATGAAAAGATTTTAAGATGAAGTTTATGACGTTCTACTTTAATGACAAAATAAACTACGTGTTTAAAGTGGAAATTTCAAGATTAAAGTTGACATTTCAAGCTTTTTTCCCACTGTGTCCATATTTTTTTTTCTTTTGTCTGTACCCTAATAAGCTTCCATATGACAATCAGACGATGGGCTGCGACTCACCTTTTCATGGCGACTTTGATATCTGACAACTTTTTTTGTTTCAGGCACTGTGTAACTTTCTGAACTTGAACTTTCAATCAGCTTCCTTTTGTTGTTTATACAACTGCTTAAATCAGCAAATAGTGTGTTTTTCATTACCTCCACTTGGCATTCACTGAAATTCTTCCTTTTTCCACGTGCTTTTGCCAGGGAATATTTATATTGATTTCCATATTCAAAGAGGCGTAATTCTGGGATGAATCTGGGAGGGGCGTCAGGCGCGTGCTCGAGCATTACATTTCATGCTGATCAGGATTTATGTAGTAGAAGTGCGTGGAAGTTAGCTTATGCACGGTTTTGTGCATCTGAATTTTTTTCTGCGTACACACATTTTGACTTTTGTCCATACGCCATGTTTTAGTGTGAATTCCACACACGACGTTATGCATGAGGCCCCTGGAGAGGGTCTAGACCCTGTTCTTAAAACTAGGGTATGGGAGGAGTTCAGTGAGGCAGAGGGAAATGGGTTTCGGTTAGCCTCAAAGTGATTGACGGTGACTCCAGAGGGAGAAGCAGTGCTTCAGCCTTGCGGTCTATAGCAGAGATGGAGTGCTGCTGACCACACCTGGGGATATAGTCAGGCAGTGGAAGGAGAACCTCAAGGACCTCCTATATCATACTGATATGCCTTCCTTTGAGGAAGCAGAGTCAAAGGACTCGAAGGAGTGTGTGTGTATGTAATGGGGTGACAGATTATCCAGGGATTGTTTCTGCCTTGTGCCCATTGCTTACTGGTATAGGCTTCAGCTTCCTTTTGACTTACTCTGGATAAGCGGGGTTAGAAAATGATATTTTTATCTTAATAAAATAATGACATAGTAGGGTATAGAACAGGGGTGGGCAAACTTTTTTTTTTGACCCGCTCATTTTGGGATTCTGCAAAGAAGTTAAATATTCCTGGTCACTGAGGGCAGATAACACCTGCAGTGACACTATATGACAGTGGGAAAATAGTAACGTGCTTATAGCGCAAATGAGCAACTGTCCCAAATACATGGTGACTTAAAGAGTAGTGAACAGACACAGGGAGGTAATCACACCTATGCAGAAACCCACTTTTGGATACTCACCCGTCCGTGCGAGCCCGTGGTCGTCTCCGGTGCTTGTTCGTCTTCTCCAACCTCGCTTCCTGGTTTAAAGTTCCCGCCCCGCGTGACGTCACCAAACACCAATTGAGCAGGTACTCATTAAAGGAGCAACTTAGGAGCAATTTCTTTATATAAAAAAAACAAAAACAAATGAGCAGTTCTGCGGGCCGGATAAACCCCATCTCTGGCATATAATTTTAGGGTACAGGGTTTTACAGATTTACATTGCACAATAACTAGGGAGTACAACAAGCTCACACTGATTTTTTCTATAGTGCGGGCACAGTATGCTGTGACAATTCACAGTTAAAATACAAATATAAATTATACTGATTACTTAATCTATAACTGGTACAAATATAAACGCAGATTTGTTAAAACGCGGAGATATCAATGTTGAGGCTAATTAAACATAAATACAGTAGAAACCAGCAATATCTATTCATTAATTAATTGATGAACTGTAGACAGTTGGTAACACGGGAGATTAAAACTACAAAAGAGAAAGTCTAAAACAGAGACAGCCAACTGGCTGTCTACACCCTCCTAGGCTTTCTATAGTGGAGTCTGTGGTGGTCGTCCAATCTGATGAGAGATTCTTCCATCCGACAATTCGGTTGCTCTTTTATCTAAGATAACTTTTCCATACGCAGCAGAGAACCTTGGTAATTATGCAGTGGCACCAAGTGCCACATCCACTTACCGTTAAGAGAAACAGAATACAGGAAGGTAAATAACAGTTAAAAATATTGTGCTGATTGTATTTCTGTACAAATTACTAACAAACAGATAATCTGAATTATATTATTTCAAACACTTTATTCAGTACCTTGCAATGTGGTATCTAACATAACAATATAGTTAAGCATGTCATATGCCTGAGCCTTCGAAGATGGCGCCGACTGGTGTGGCTGGCCGTCTGCTCGTCTCTCTAGTCTATGTTTTAACTTTGTTTTTATGTTTTAGTTTATCCCAACGGCCACTGTCCTATGATCGTGAGTCTTTAATAAACATTTTTTCTGGCTTGCTTTCCTCTCAATTTTCATCTCCTGGTTGGATTTTTTGTGAACCTCCACCTTTGTTTTATTCATCTCCTGACTTCTTCACCTGGACGTCGGTGTTCACCTGTATCAGTGAGTTGAATGCCCCTCGGAGACGCAAATGCACCCACCACCGTGGTGGGAAAAGAGCTGGAATTGCTGTTAAACAATGCCAAATTAAGTCCCAGAGCTTTGATTCCCGATGCCTGCGAGTCGTCTATGATCCATCTTCTCCTGCTCAGGACTCCATCACTCGTTCATGGGCGCTGGACACCGGATTTAATTTCTCCATTTCAAGACAGCATCACTTTTCCTCGGCCTGCAATCGAGTAGTAAACACTGCTAATCTTCGCACGCTCACCCATGCTCATCATGCAACGAGCTCTTCTACATCTATCAAGGCTGCTCTCTTGAACGTGAGATCAGTGTCTAATAAAACTTTTATTCTGCAAGACTTTATTACCTCAAATAATCTGGATTTCTTCTTCATCACTGAGACTTGGATTTTAAATGGTGACTCTTCTTGTTTTACTGACATGACTCCACCAGGCTATTCATTTTTAAACTCTCCTCGCCTGACTCGTCGTGGGGGGGGGGGGGGCATTGCCACTATTTTTAAAAGTATGTTCTTGTGTCGGAGCCTTACAAGGGGTCCGTTTAGCAGCTTTGAACTTCAACTTTTCGAAGTGTGCAGCTCCCCTTCTCTACTGTTTGCCGTGGTTTGTAGACCTCCTGTAATTAATGAAACTTTCATCTCTCAATTCTCTGATCTCTTAGCAGATGTCACCCTCTCTCATGATAAAGTTCTTATTGTTGGTGATTTCAACATTCACGTTTGTTGTCAATCGAAACCTTTGGTCAACGACTTTTTATCACTTTTGAACTTATTTGATTTTATACAGCATATTAATATGCTAACCCACTCTCTTGGTCACACCCTCGATCTCGTTCTTACTCGTGATATTTCAGTGAATATTACTGTTGATGTCCCGACTAATAGCTGTCCCCCACGCTGCTCACGCTTTTTAAATTCTTCTATTATATCTGATTTTAAAACCATTTTCTCTAGTCTTCATGTGCATGACCAAAATAATGGTATCGATGATTCTGTCGTAAAATTTAATTCTTCCTGTAAAACGATTTTAGACTCAATTGCTCCACCCAAGATATGCAGTAATAAGGGTAGACCTGCTCCCTGGCTAAATGAAAATACATGATCAATGTGCCGCGCCAGTCGAACTGCTGAACGGCATTGGAAAAAAGATGGACTGATTGTCTCTAAACAGATTTTTAGGACTTCTCTTTTCAATTTCCAGGCTGAAGTTAAGATAACAAAACAAAACTTATTTGCCGATTTAGTATCCCGTAATTTAAAGAATCCTAGGGTCTTATTTAATTCAATTAATGCGGCCATTCAACCCCACTCTGCGATGGGATCAAATAGCATTGTTCATTCATGTGACCAGTTTCTATCATTCTTTGTCAGCAAAATCGATACTATCTGCCGTGGCATTGTTCAAACAGGCTATGAACTTTACACTGTTAATCATGACATTGTCTTAGAATCCTTTGATCTAGTCTCACTTTCACAGCTAATAAGAACTATTGACACCCTTAAACCAGCCCCCAGTCCTCTAGATATTGTACCACCACGTCTCTTAGTGGAAGCCTTTGATGTGTTGGGCCCACCCTTATTAGCTATCAACAATGATTCTATTAGTTCGGGGGTTGTGCCCTCATTTTTTAAACATGCTGCAGTCTGTCCCCGTCTAAAAAAGACAGAATTAGATCCTGGAGTTTTAGCTAATTTTCGTCCAATTTCCCAACTGCCATTTCTGGCTAAAATTCTAGAAAGAATTATTTATAATCAATTGGTTGATCACCATAACTCCAATAATTTATATGAGATCTACCAATCTGGCTTTAGGCGTTATCATAGTGTTGAAACAGCACTCCTGAAAGTGTTCAACGACATCTCTCTTATTACTGACTCAGGTGATGCGGCAGTCCTTCTCCTCCTTGACCTGTCCGCTGTCTTTGACACTATTGACCATGAGATATTGCTGTTGCGGCTTGAACATCTTGTTGGGCTTAAAGGGGCTGTTCTTAACTGGTTCAGGTCATATTTAACTGGTAGACACTTTTCAGTGACTTTTAATTCCTCTTCTTCATCTACTGCTCCTCTTAAATATGGTGTTTCTCCGGGATCCATTTTGGGTCCTATTTTATTCTCCATATACCTTCACCCTATTGGAGCGATTTTTAGGAAATTTAACATTTCTATTCACTGCTATGCTGATGATACTCAGGTTTATATTCCTGCCTGCAACTCTGCAACAAATCAACTCCACAACTGTTTGTCTGAATTAAGATCCTGGATGGCTAATAATTATCTTGATCTAAATCAAAGTAAATCGAAGGTGCTTATAGTGGGTCCATCAGCTAAAGCCCAAATTGGTCTTGGACTTCTCGGCTCTTTCTCTGTTTTTTCCAAACCTCAAGTCCGCAATCTTGGTGTTACCTTTGATAGTAACCTCTCTTTTGAGAAACAAGTAAATTCTATAGTCAAGAGTTGCTTTTTCCAACTTCGTCTATTAGGTAAGATAAACCCCTTTTTATCTTGTAGGGATCTTGAGATAGCTACTCATGCGTTTATTTTTTCTCACCTCGATTACTGCAACTCGCTGTATTCTGGGATTAACAAATCCCTGATACACAGGTTACAGTTGGTTCAAAATGCTGCCGCTCGCTTTCTGGTTGGGGCAAGAAAGTATGACTCTGTTTCTCCTATTTTAGCTTCTTTACACTGGCTGCCTGTCAGTTTTTGAATTGATTTTAAAATCTTACTGCTAGTTTTTAAATCTTTACATGGGCTTGCTCCTGCCTATTTATCCGAATTGTGTGTTTTACACCAGCCATCCAGAGTGCTTAGATCTTCTGGTCAGCTGTCTCTGGTTGTCCCTCGTGCCAAGTGTAAGACCAAGGGGGACAGAGCTTTTGCTGCTGTTGCACCTCGCCTGTGGAACTCTTTACCTCATCATATAAAGGAGTTGTCTACAATTGAACTGTTTAAAACAAGATTAAAGACTCATTTCTATTCACTTGCATTCCGTGACCTTCAGTAATACTGATGGTTTCCTCTTTGTGATTATATTACATTACTTCTATTTTTTATGTATATAACATTACTTCTATTTATTATGTATTTTATTTTATGTTCATATATTTTATTTCTATTTATGTTTTATGTTAATTTGTTCTGTTTTTGTAAAGCACTTTGGCCACAGCATTACTGTGTTTGTTTTAAATGTGCTATATAAATAAATCAACATTGACATATTTTATTCCTTGTGTCCCGTGCTAAGGGGTATACACTAAGCTGCCCGGCCTATATTTACACTTAGTGTATATGTACTGTATTTATCTGCAGTATTCCTTTAATGGAGAGGTCAACCTAATATTCCAAATTATGAACTGTGAGAATCACAACAGCTGGTCACAACTCATTGTCTCTATTGTGTTATATATAAAACTGGGTGAAAGGCAGAGTTTTTTTTTTTTCAATATTTCATTGATGTCATTGAGCTTGGGTCTATTTCTGCTGTCTGCATATTTTGCAGTCCAACTGCTCTGACAAGAAAGGCTTATTTTCTTGCCACTACAGCATTTTTAAAATAGAGCAGCTTTTAGAAGATTAATGTATGAGGTTAATACAAACATTATTGACATATTTAACATATAGCTTTGAGACATAATAGTGTAAAATATAGCATGAAGTCAACAAAAGAGTAGACTCTGGCACTACATGAATTAGCAAAGCATAGATATACAGTATCCTAATTAATCTTGTTGGTTGTGAATTGCATTTTTTTTTGCTAGCTATTACTTCTTTGTCAGATTGTAGAATATTTCTTTATTTAAATTTACTATTCTCCAAAAGTTGGAGTCCCCTGCACCCCATTCAACATATTTCAACATATCTTAAATGAATCTGTGTTCATCTGTCTGTAACATTTAGATTAATACAAATGGAGAATTGATTTTTTTTATAGCAGTCGCATTCTTGCAACAAATTGTGCTGTCATGGATTAAATATTTTAAACTGTTACGAAGGAAACCTGATACCAATTTTTCTCTGTCACATTCAGAGTGGAAGCAACATTTCCCACACTCAATCCTGAGTCTACAAGCGTCAAAACACTTTACAGTCTATACATTCAAATTTGGCACTAACCTGAACACTTCGAAACCACAAATTACTCTGTTTTGTAATTGTTTTTATTTATAAAGACTCCGTCCTTCTTTAGTAAATGGGCCTATTAAAAGAAGTGCTGAATAGGAAAAGCAACACGCAATAAACAAAACTGGAATCCAGAATAAATACAGGAAAAGTCTTTTTCAGATCTATCTGCATTTCTTTATCTCCCAGAATATTTTCCCTTGTAACAAATCTTTGCAGTATGTCTTTCTGTTGCCCATAACTCTAACACGCATGCCTTCTTCCTTGTGAACTTCACTGTTCTATATATTCTCATAATCCTCATTCACTTTCCTAGGACACAATGAAAAACCTTTCCAAAGCCCAGCTGAACCATACGTTCATTACTTATGTATTTAATGTTGTCATTGTTATTTGTTCAGTGTTCATGTTTCTTTCTTTCTGTTCTTTGTATACTTTTATGAAAATGTTCTGTTCCTGGATTTCGTTAATTATTTCATTTATATATGGTTCTATGTGTAAAAGTATTTTCTTTTATGTCCTTTGTATTTTGAGCCCAAGAGGTGGGACCACCCTGACATTATCACTGGAAATTTTTAGGTCAGAGCTGAGAGAGCTTAATTGTGGTGTATTGAAGTTATGAAGGAGTTGCAGCGAGTATTATGCCTTTTGCTTGAGTTTTTTTTTTAAATAATTCTGTTCTGTTTTTCAGATTCTTTGTTGGATTTGTGTTAGCTATCAGTTTACTTGATAGACAACGTTTTACTTATTATTTGCTATTGGAGCATTTTTATTTAACTTTTCAATTTCTAAAGAAATATTTTTCATTTATCAGGATTATTTTGTGAATTTATCTCTGCCAATCTTTCTAAGGTCTTTAACCCACACAAGGTTATTTTTGACACTTAAATCCTTTCAGATTTGTGTGGGCTGCAGGAACTGGGGTTAAGCCTGTTGGGGTGAGACCTTTTCCAGGCAGTCAAAAAAGGTCTCACCCACTCTCTTGCTGTTGGTCTAATTCCAATTCATGGCACATTAGTCCTTTCTGATTTTCTACACATTGTGTTTTCTTTATTTGCAAATATTTTAGAGTGGTGTCTTTTCTTATCATTTTTGCAATTAAGCAAAATCCTGTTTTCAAGCAGAATATATATATTGTGAGGGATGGCCAGCCAAATATTCCAGTCCACATCTCCAGGCCGCCAGATGGAGCCCTCCCAGCAGCATAGAAGTTCCCCAAATTCCAGCAGGGCCTTATGGACATTGTAGTTTTTATAAACAACCCTGCTGGACAACTTGGGGACCACCAGGAGCCACTGTAGGGAGGCTTGCTGAGTGCTACATGCCCTATAACCCTGAAGTGCGTCCTGATCACATGACCGGAACGAACGACGTGCTTCTGGGTTGAAGAAAAGGACTTTTAATCTGACCCAGAAGTGATGAGGACTTATGGATTGCACGGCTGGAACCACTTCCCGGTCAGGGACTATAAAGGACTCTGGGAAACCCCAGACGAGTGAGCTGAGCTGGGTGGAAGGGTGGCAACGCGTCTGGGAGAGGAGGATTGGTGATTATTTATTGATTATTGTATTGTATGAGTAGTGTGGAGTGGAGGGTGCTTTGTGCACGTAATTATTATAAAAGAAATAATAACTGTACTTTTACATGATGTTTGGAGTGGTACCTGAGGGTTCAAGAGGTCGATAGGGGCCTCTACTGCTACACTGGCATAGTCGGCAGGATTCTCTGGCCGTCGATTTGGCAGAGGACCTGTTTTGTAAAAATTTTGTGGGCAGAAAACCCTAAGACGGTACTGGTCATGAGCACGAAGGTAGAAACACCACACTCTACAGGCAGCGCGGCGGTGATGAGCCTCGTCTCATATTGGTTCGCGATGGGAAGGAAATCGGGAAAAAAGAATGGACATTCCCAAAAGAATCAGGCCCTACATGAGGCGGTGACAGTGTGGACATACCTGACGGGCAGTGAGGAAGAAAGGGCCCTGATAGCTGCTGAGAAAGCCCGAGCGGCGTGACAGCAGGAACGCTGTCGGATATCGGACAAGCAGGACTACCTGAAGGACCTGGGAACATGCTGTCTAGGTTCAGAGGTATGTGCCAGGAAAATGCCCGAAGCGCCTGGACCTTTCTTTTCTTATTTTACAGAGGCCTGTCTGCGGAACTCCGATGGTGAGTCGAACGCCTACCTCATACCTAGGCAAGATGGCCGTGATAGCGAGGAGGCGAGCCTATCTAGAAGTCTGCAAGGGGGACGCCTATTCGTCGACGACAGTCACGTGGACTATCCTGGGGCAGGCTGGGTATATCGTCAGCAAAATACGGCGTCACCTGACCAGGAAGAGACCTGCTCATTCGTAGAAGCGGGTTACGTGATTTCACCCGAAGGATGTCGGGAAGAAGGTCAACATCGGTCCATCAGTGCGGTTGTTTATTCCCCGACGGATCTGAACTCCCTGAAAGGGAGGGGAGAAGCGAGCGAAGCAGCGCCAAATATAAATAATGATAAAGAGGAGCGGGATGTGACTGAATGGTCTGCCGTTAAATTAGAAAAGGCAGATCA
Organism: Erpetoichthys calabaricus; assembly: GCF_900747795.2. Taxonomy (NCBI): domain Eukaryota; kingdom Metazoa; phylum Chordata; class Cladistia; order Polypteriformes; family Polypteridae; genus Erpetoichthys; species Erpetoichthys calabaricus. Next base: position 49,779,689 of record NC_041397.2, on the reverse strand, counting down.
CAGGCGGCCGGTGGCGGCTACCTGACCTTCGGAAAACTCCAATTCCCAAGAGCCTGTGCGTAACCCAACCGAGCACGTGCCAGGAGCGGACATGCCTATTGGCTCCCGGCCAGAAGGTAAGGCAAATGATCATTGTAGCCTGCCTCAGGCCGAATTAAATGACTTTGTGGGATTGCGGGATCTCGAGAAGTTACTCGAGCCCGTAAACAGTTTCTTCCAGGGCTTGGCGGAGCTGAAGAAACAAGTGGAGGAGTTGGGAACAACGGCCAAGGCGCCTCTGAAAAGACTGGTGGAATACCTACGGCGCTTGGGTCGAGAGGCTCCTGTTATGATCTATGCGGTGGTACAGGTGAGTGAAACCGGTACCGTACTGCATATAGGGATGCAGTGTGATCCGGGCCCGCGGTTAATAAGTAGCGGGTGCCAAAGCACTGCGTCCCCGACAATAGAGTGCGGAACGCTAACCGAGTGGTCGGGGAAGGAACGATCGAGCCGGGGCAGCTGTATGAGGCGGCTTCTCGGAGCGATTCGGACCTCAAGACCCCGACCGGTGCTATAAGTGAGTTGACGGTGGTGACAGAAGGGGTGGGGGAAGAGTTGATCAAACCAGAGCAGTTGAAAAGTACTGTCTCCCGGGGCGATGTGGGGCTGAAGATGCCGCCTCTGAATAGATTAAGGTCAACGGGCGTGCAGACAGCAAAGGGGCTCTCTTCTTCTAATAGAGAGACCCAAACTGTGCACAAGCCCCAGAGTAAGCAGGAGAACCCGAAAATAAAACGCGGGTCTCCTAACAAATCAGAAAGAAGGGCTGAGAGCACCGATGCGGCCATAAAACCTCCCTCGACGGAGAAAAGGGCGGAGACAGGGTTGACAGAGTTCCCGAGGTGTTTTCAGTCTCGCAGAAGAAGACAACCAGGAGGCCGACGGATTTTCTATGATTGTCGTCGGCCAGGCCACGTATGGCGAAGTTGTCCTCGGAGGACATGGGATCAGAAGGACATCCAATACACCGTTCCCCCTACGTTCTCTGGGGAGGCTAGACAGCGCAGCCAAGGCCTGACTGATGGGTCCTCCTGGAGAAAGACGTCCCTCGTGGGGCTGGATGCTCCGCCCCAGTGGTCTTCGCTAAGGGGAGGGAACTGTGAGGGATGGCCGGCCAAAAATTCTGGTCCACACCTCCAGGCCACCAGATGGAGCCCTCCCAGCAGCATGGAAGTTCCCCGAATTCCAGAAGGGCCTTATGGACATTATAGTTTTTATAAACAACCTTGCTGGATACCATGGGGACCACCAGGAGCCACTGTAGGGAGGCTTGGAGAGTGCTACGTGCCCTATAACCCAGAAGTGCATCCTGATCACATGACCGGAAGGAACGACGTGCTTCCAGGTTGAAGAAAAGGACTTTTAATCTGACCCGGAAGTGATGAGGACTTATGGATTGCAGGGCTGGAACCACTTCCGGGTCAGGGACTATAAAGGACTCTGGGAAACCCCAGACGAGTGAGCTGAGCTGGGTGGAAGGGTGGGAACGCGTCTGGGAGAGGAGGATTGGTGATTATTTATTGATTATTGTATTGTATGAGTAGTGTGGAGTGGAGGGTGCTTTGTGCATTATAAAATAAATAATAACTGTACTTTTACATGGTGTTTGGAGTGGTACCTGAGGGTTCAAGAGGTCGATAGGGGCCTCTACTGCTACACTGGCATAGTCGGCAGGATTCTCTGGCCGTCGATTTGGCAGAGGACCTGTTTTGTATATATATATATATATATATATATATATATATATATATATATATATATATATATATATATATAATAGTCAAAAACAGACAAAGGTAAAAAATAAGCTAAAAGACAAAAATATGTGTAGCCTTAGGATAAGCACAATAGGAGAATGTGGCAAACAAACCGGACCCAGAAGGTGTGCTTCACAAAACAAAGGAGCTTCTTTTCAGTCCAAAGCTCCAAACCACAAACTCATGAAAACAAAATATTACAATATTACTTTTTTGTCTCTCTCTCTCTCTCAATCTTTCTAATATTGTTTATTTTTTTCAATGCAGTACAAAATATAAATAACAGCATTTTACTGGCCTGATTAAAATATTAAAAGTATAGTCTGCTATTAGTCCAAAAATAACTTTGATGTCATCTGCCAAAATATTGTAGTATCCCTTCCCAGGCGGGCAAATAAATCTTGCAAACAAGCGGTGGTAATTGTCCAAAAAAACTAAACAATGGTTTTATTTATTTTCTACTGACTTCACAGGCTGAAAAACAACGTAGTCAGTACAAACAAACTAGCACTGCAACTAAAAACCACCCCACACCCTGAGTTAAACACACTCTTCTTTTACCTGAACCTCTTTTCCAAAGTCCCCCCTCCCCAGCACCCCAGAGGCTGCTTATTAAGAATGGCAGTTGTGTCTTTGCCCAACCCTCTCCACAGCAATTCGTGCAGCCCCCTTTTTTTAACTTTTTAGAACACACTGCATAAGTGGCAATTTCTTTCCCAGATTGTTACAATATGTATGCTGCACATGGCAATAGTAATTGCAACAACCAAGAATGCTACAAACCCAGAAACACACATTACCAAGCCTTTAGTATGATTTCTCTGATACCAGATTTTAATCCATGAACTTTGCACTAACCAACTTAATGCAGAGATCTACATTTTGCCAGAGGGCATTGTTTTGGGCACAAACATTCTCCTCCCTTCATCCATCGCTCACTCTTTCAATGTATCATCCATAGTTCCTTAATTATTGTGGTTTCTCACAGCAGGCAGCTGCATTATGCATGTTTAGAGATTATCCTTTAATTTATATTTTACAAGATACCATGCTTTTGAATTCCCAGCATTCAATAATGTTATCTCTTCAACCTTTCATTGATAGCCAGGTTTTTAAATTGATCCTTATCTACTTTGTACTGCATTCTTTTCTGCCCCTATAGTGTCAAAAAAGTACTAACCAACCATGAGCAAGCAACAGCAACATTTTTAAATTCTTATACTTTACTTTGACATTTATTTGCTGTAATGTTTCTCATCCAGAAACCTTCTCATTTGCTGTCTTATTGTACTGCTCTCATGATTTCATTTTTATTGTATCACACTTTCTTGTCCTCATTATATGCTTTAACAGTCTATCGTATCTTGCTTATTAAAGCAAAAAAAGAAACTGTATGACTATTAAAATTTACTGCCATTTTTACAGTCACATGTAGGGCTGCCAAGTCTCTTTCTCTGGAAATGAGGATGTTTGGGTCAAAAAATGAGGACTTTTGAGGATGCCTTTCCCTATGATGCCATAATATGCCTTTATACTGTCTTATGGTTTTTTAAAATGATATAAACCTTTACTAGCAGTTTATCGCTATAATTATGATATGATGGCCACAATTAGTCACTGGCAAAATAATAATCTATTAAATATTTTGAATATATCAAGCCTCTTAAATTAACAGACTTCATTCCTTCCTTTCTTATTTGTTAACTGTCATAAACCTGTAAAAAATGATACACATGGCAAATTCACTTTTAGTAAAATAAAAATAACTAGCCAACCTGCGGCGTAACATACGCCGCATAATTATGTATTGATGGGTGAACACTTGCTGAACGACACAGTTGTCCAAATGGGGTGGGTTTGTGGATACCACTGTGAGTGAATGAAAAGACGGACCTCTGGAGAGAGCAACATATAATTGTCCGTGACTGAAAGCGGGATCGTCTGTGACGATGGAGGCCACGCTGGTGAAAGTTACTTCGTCGGTAGGGATAAGTTTCAGCACTTGTTCATTAAGGTGTAGCGAGTCTTCGTTGTTGACGCTTAATATAGCTTGCGTACTGAGTTGTTCCAGAGTCACAGTTGAGAAACACTTTTTTAATGTCTTTTAAGCACAGGGAAAAAAATTAACATGTGAAACATCCGTAATGTAATAAGCCACCAAGAAAAGTAACATTGCAACAATGCATGCTACGATCCGATCGCTGTAAACAGAAGTGAAAACAAAATCGAGGCCGGTGCATTCTTTAACTGCCTTGTAGTGCAATGGTAGTGCTGCTGTTTTGCAGTAAGGAGACTGTGGAAGATTTTGGGTTCACTTCCCGGTTTCTCCCTGTGTGGATAGCGCTTTGAATACTGAAAACACCGGTATATCAATGTAATGAAGTATTATTATTCTTATGCGTCCAGCGCTCTCTCTCTCGCGCGCCTGTATGTGTGTGTCGCTCGCTGCACGTGTTCCTGCAGGCATACCAGTAAGTGAAGGAAAAGATGGAACTCTGGAGAGAGCAACATACAACTGTCCGTGACTGAAAACTGGTTTTGGCAGATACATGCACATCTTTTTGAAAGTTTGGCCCTGTGCCTTATCAATTGTCATCGCAAAGGCAAATCTAACAGGAAATTGTCTTCGTGTTAAAGTAAAAGGCAAATTATCCGCGACAAACTGTTTTACACGCCGCATACCAACCCGCGGCGTAGTATACGGCGCATAATCACGCCGCTTTTTTAATGTTTTTTAAGCAGAGGGAAAAAATGAACATTTGCAAAATCCGTAACTCCGCTTTCAGTAAGTACAATGCACACGCGTTTAATTTGTCAGCCACTTTTTGCCAGCCGTCTTTTCTGGTTTGGGCTGCTTTTGCAGTGTTACCGCTTGTGCATATTAAATCTTGAAATCCTTCGAGTAACTAATTAACTAACTAACACCCACCCACCCAGCTTGTGAGAAAAAAATGTGCCCGTTCTTTCATCATTTTGTTGCAGCCTATGAAAGACTTGCTGATCATGTTTTCTAGACTCAATATACAGTGGAACCTCGGTTCATAACCATAATTCGTTCCAAACCACTGGTCATAAACCGATTTGGTCGTGAACCGAAGCAATTTCCCCCATAGGATTGCATGTATATACAATTAATCCATTCCAGACCATACGAACTGAATGTAAATATATTTTTTTAAAGATTTTTAAGCACAAGTATAGTTAATTATTACACCATAGAATGCACAGTGTAATAGTAAAAACATTGAATAACACTGAAATAAACACCCAGGCTCCCTGCTCAGCTGCATGGGAAGGCTCTCTCTCTCTCAGCAGCACACAAACCTCCCCACCCCCCCCCTCTCTCTCTCTCAGCAGCACGTGAGCCTCCCCAGCCCCCCCTCTCTCAGCAGCACACGAGCCTCCCCAGCCCCCCCTCTCCCTCTCAGCAGCACGCAAGCCTCCCCAGCCCTCCCCTCTCTCTCAGCAGCACGCGAGCCCTCTCCCCCTCTCTCAGCAGCACGCGAGCCTCCCCAGCCCCCCCTCTCTCAGCAGCACACGAGCCTCCCCAGCCCCCCCTCTCCTCTCAGCAGCACGCAAGCCTCCCCAGCCCCCTCCCCCTCTCTCAGCAGCACGCGAGCCTCCCCAGCCGCCCCCTCTCTCTCTCTCTCAGCAGTACGCGAGCCCTCTCTCTCTCTGTAACATTGCAGCAGTTGTATAAACACTTTTTTTTAAAATGAGTTTTAAGCACAGGGGGAAAAAGGAACATTTCAACAAATCCAAACTTTATTTAAAAGCCAAGCAAGATAGTAACATTGCAGGAGTTCACCATTTTTAATCAGGCGACTGACAGTAGTGGAGTCAGGCACAGAGAAGGTCAGCTGCTGAGAAAGCGTCTCGACTGTTGCATGGCGGTGAAGCAGGTGAGACGCTAATGAAAAAAAGGCACAGGGCTTATTGGTTTTTAAAGACTGCTTCCTTCATTGTGTTTTAACCTCAGTTTTAAAGGATTGCGCGACTCTCTCTGTCGCGCTGCCTGTGTGTGCGCGGCACTCTCTCTCGGGCTGCCTGTGTGTGCCTCTGTCTCTCTCTGTCACTGCCTCTGTGTGAACCAAGGTTCCACTGAGGTTGACTAATGAAAAGTCAATGTGGCTCAGAGCTGCATGTGGAGTGTGGCACAGACAAACAGAAATGACGGCATGTTTTCCGGGGCGTCGCGTCCGAGTTGGTGGGCGTGGCTCTGCGAGTTGTCGTCGTATCCAATGGTCTTAGAGTTGGTGGGCGTGGCTCCTTCCTGCGTGCACCATGGGTGTCTTACTTGTCGGCAGCTTAGTGAATCCACGCCCCCTTCCGGCGTGCTTTCCATGGTTGTCTTGCCTTAGTGAATTATATATATAGATTTTACTCTTTTCAATTTAGTTTACAGTAATCCCTCCTCGATCGCGGGGGTTGTGTTCCAGAACCCACCGGGAAAGGTGAAAATCCGCGAAGTAGAAACCATATGTTTATATGGTTATTTTTATATTGCCATGCTTGGGTCACAGATTTGCACAGAAACACAGGAGGTTGTAGAGAGACAATAACTTTATTCAAACACTGCAAACAAACATTTGTCTCTGTTTCAAAAATTTAACCTGTGCTCCATGACAAGACAGAGATGACAGTTCCGTCTCACAATTAAAAGAATGTACACATATCTTCCTCTTCAAAGGAGTGCGTGTCAGGAGCAGAGAATGTCAGAGAGAGAGAGAGAGAGAGAAAAAATCAAACAATCAAAAATCAATAGGGCTGTTTGGCTTTTAAGTATGCGAATGCACCGCCGCACAAAGCAGCTGCAAGGATGTACAATGTAAAGGTAGTCTTTCAGCATTTTTTAGAGGAGTGTCCGTATCCTCTAGGCCGGTGTGCGAACAGCCCCTCTGCTCACACCCCCTCCGTCAGGAGCAGAGAATGTCAGAGAGAGAGAGAGAAAAAAACAAACAATCAAAAATCAATACGTGCCCTTCGAGCTTTCAAGTATGCGAAGCACCATGCGGGAAGCATGTCGCTTGACAAAGCAGCTGCACAGATAGGAGCAACGTGAAGGTAATCTTTCAGCATTTTTAGACGAGCGTCCGTATCGTCTAGGGGTGCGAACAGCCCCCCTGCTCACACCCCCTCCGTCAGGAGCAGAGAATGTCAGAGCAAGAGAGAGAGAGAGAGAGAAAAGCAAACAATCAAAAATCAATACGTGCTGTTTGATCTTTTAAGTATGCGAAGCACCGTGCGGGAAGCATATTGCTTGATGAAGCAGCCATGTGTAAGCCCAGCAAGGACGAGAGCAATGTGAAGGTAATCTTTCAGCGTTTTTTGAGGAGTGGCCGTATCCTCAAGGGGTGCGAACAGCCCCCATGTTCACAATATAGTTGAGGAGTTTTATTTAATACGTAATTTGCGCTCTGGTTGGGTAGCTTCTCAGCCATCTGCCAATAGCGTCCCTTGTATGAAATCAACTGGGCAAACCAACTGAGGAAGCATGTACCAGAAATTAAAAGACCCATTGTCCGCAGAAATCCGCGAACCAGCAAAAAATCCGCGATATATATTTAAACATGCTTACATATAAAATCTGCGATAGAGCGAAGCCGTGAAAGTCGAAGCGCGATATAGCGAGGGATTACTGTATTTGCATTTATCTACGTTCTTTTATATTTTTCCACTGAAGCTATTTTTCTCAGTAAATTTGAATATGAATAGAAATCTTTACATAGTATGCTACTGAAATTATATCTTGTGAGCATTAGCCGCTTAAATGAATCTTCGGCATAATGGGTATTGGGGCGGAGTGGTGGCTCTGAGGCTAGGGATCTGCACTAGTAATTAGAAGGCTGACAGTTCGAATCCCGTGAATGCCAAAAGTGACTCTACTTCGTTGGGCCCTTGAGTAAGGACCTTAACCTGCAATTGCTCCATCCTGGATATGATCCGGGCCTCCAACCTGCAAGGAAAAACCTGGGGGTTAGTGGCAGAATTGGCACTGTCACCTGTTACATGGCTGCACTTGGGTCCTAATCTGGAATCCTGAGGTGGTTTGACATGTGGTGAGTGCAGCAATGCACTGTATCAGCGCCTGCTCCTAACCTCTCTCCCCTCTCCTCTATAATGGGTATTCCTGAATTTATGTAAATGAAAGAATTATGAAAATATTATTACACTACTTGAAGAAGTGACTAATTACTTGCTCAACTGATAGCTAAAAAGATATTGCATTTATATGACAGAATAAATGTGTGATTTTTTAAAAATTAACTTAAAGTTTAATAGTTGACTCATTCATTTACAATTATAAATCCATTTTGGAACAATGGGCGGTAAAATGCACTTAAATATGACGGACTGTACCTGAATGTATGAAATTTCTTGTTTAACCAAGCTGCTGAAAGAAGAATCGAAAATAAGATCTCACAAAGAAATTGTGAAATTGTAATTTCGATTTTGAATAAATTCACTCAGTTATGGTGAATTAGGATTACAAATAATTAAGGGAAGGAACAACATTTATAATGAACTGTCTACTTGCCAAGAAGATAATGCTGAATTCAAAAGATGAAATGAAAAAGCTAAGTTGGACAGACATTGACTATTCTCGTCAATATTTGCATTGTTTACTACCAGAATGGAAGTAAAGATTCTGGGAAAAAAATGTGTGCACTACTTCCACAAATACTGGTTGGTTTACGGCTTTCAATTTTTAGCAATGATAAGGATATGGAGATTTTCACATTTTAGCAGCCAAGATTCCGGACATTCCATGGCTCGTTAAAAATGAGGACATGTCTGGGAAAATGAGGATAGTTGGCAGCTCTAGGCACATGCCCAAATAAAATATAACGTTTGGATTGCTTATTTTTCTTTATGACATGTTGTAATAGTTGTGGTTCGTTAAAAAAAAACAATTTTCTTCTTTAATAATTTTTTCACTGATTTCGATTAACGGTTTTTATCTTTGTTTGGGTTATCATGGGTTATTATGAAACATTCCAGGGTGTTTTATTCCATTCATTGTTTTTGAGAAAGTTTATTTTATTTAAAAGCTTGTTTGGAATGTTGCCATAACACCATTTTGTTTTAAGTGTGCACGACCATTTTAGGAACCTGTTGCCTAGATGTGACTGTAGGTTGTTACAGGTGTGTTTTCAGAGGTTGCATGATATGATATCATTCCTGTGATGCTTTTTAAGTCGCTGCTATACACATGTCAGTTTTTAAATTTGTGGGGAAACAACTTAAAATAAAAGTATACTCTGTAAGTCTGTAAGTAAGCTTCCTCCTCTTTGTCTTTGATTTAGATTTGTGTTCTGGTTTTAGTGCATAGTTTAATTCAGCTTTGACCATGCATGCTCTTGACCACAAAAATCACTTCTTCTCTGATTACTCTGTCATTGTCTTGGCCACTTTATGTGTGACCTCTGGTTTTTTCTAAAAATGCCCCCATAATAACATGTTAAAACATCTAACCAGAAACAACTAAATTGTCAACATGCAGCCATTATCACTGCTCAACTCCTTGTATTTGTCAAGACCTCATGAAGTAATGGTCCAAATTCCACACCAGCTGTCAAGCTGGGAGGACAACATATGTGATGTATGGGGATAGCTTTAATTACTTTGTTTTTTCTCTCCAAGTGAGACAATGAGAAATTACAAGAACGCTAAAGTATATCACTACCTCTATGGTCATAAGTGGGCTATGTTCTCTTAAACCTTCTTAATAACATGGATTCTTTGTTTTTGAAAACATTGGTACAAATAAGGTTGAGAATCACGTCATGTGGGTACTTGTTCGGTCTGTGGGTAGGTGCTCATACATTGCTGGACAGAGAAAGTCACAAAGCAATATCATAGCCACAAGTAGGCATTATTTTTTAACATTAATCTATCAAGAGGTCTCCCTGTGTCACCATACTGAACTGCTCATGGGTAGGTCTGCAAGCGGGCATTGCAGTGAAGAAGGCATACTCTAGAAAACACAGAGTCCTACATCATGGCTTGTTGGTGTTTTCACATTTGATCACTGTTATCTCTGCTGGCATCGTCATCTTCCAAAATACAATAATACAGATTTAAATATTACCAGAATTGTGATCTTTGAAGCCATCAGGTGACTTAGAGAATTCATTGGCCATGAATTGCCTAAACCAATGCAATAACACATTTAATTTAGAATCAAATGGCCCAAAATTGTGAAAGAACCTTCAAAAAAACACAAGTACTTGATCATAACACTCTGAGGCAGTGTTGGACCAGTACAAAATATCGCCCTGGCATACTTTTGCTGGTCAGCACAAGGATGGCAAGCAATTAAAGCAACACTTCTCCACACACACTGTTTATTTTTTGTATTAGGACTCTCCACTTGTTAAAATTGGGGCATTGTGATCATACAGGGTTACCTGTCTTTTCCACAAAGTGTAAGGAACATGTGTATGGTTTCTTAAGCCACATTCTCAAAATAAGCGTCTGCAGTCACATATGGCAGCAGGTAACAACAGAAGGTTTTCTGCGTCCAGATTTTGATTGCCATAACACTTTTTACTCATATCACTCCTGGTCCATGCTCTCTTTTCATCAGAAAATAAACAAAACAAAAAGTATTGTTGCAGTGTCTACAGGTAATTGTTACAACTTTTTAAACTTAATATTAATTTTTTCTGACCTTGATCATTTTTCTTGGAGGTTTGACATTTTTTTGTGGAGTGTTTTGAATGTGAAAGACTCAGACAATAACAATGTTTTTTATTCATACTTAAATTTTGGCTAAAAAAATAGTCTTGCAGGTCACGGCAGGTGTTATCATCAGTGCACTTATATTTAAATGGGTGGGTGCTGTGTTATCTAATCTCAGAAAATCAAAAGTTTTGCTTAGTATTCTGTTTAAACAATATCCCTGTATCAAGAACTCTAACTTTGTGTTTCTAAGTAAAATTCTCCATCTCATTTCGGTTTTGGTGACTCAGTATCTGTCCTTCTGGTATTGACTTTGGCTCATCTTTTGACTAAAGATTCATCTCCAGGTCCTTCAGATAAACACACACTACTAGCTCTACTAGCTCCAACACTGATGGAGCAAATTGTGCTGGAATTTTCATATCTCATCAGTGTCTGAACTGTATCCTGTTGATCAAGAAAGCTCAAACTCGAAGTATGGTCATGTTTAAAAAAATATCACATCATGCTGCTGAGAATATTGTGAATAAAAATGCAACAGAAAACAGATGATTGTGTGATTACACCTAAACACAATATTTATTATTGTGTTTAGGTGTAATCTTAAACCCCAATTAAATTTTAAATCACACATTAACCATATTATTAGGACTGTATTTTTCCATTTAAGGAACACTGCAAAAGTTAGACTTCTTATAGCACAGCAAAATGCTAAGAAATTAATTAACTCCTTTGATTTTGGTCAAATAGATTTCTGTAATGCACTCCCAACAAGAATCTTATCTTGTCATTTCATCAGTTTTAAAATTGTTTCATTGGTTATCCATTTCATTTTTGAACTGATTTAAAATGCTACTAATGGTATATAAAGCCTTAAATAATCTTGCTTCTTTTTATATTTTATAAGGCCTGTCCCCCTACATTTCAAGTGGTAACCTCAGAACTTCTAATAGTGGTTTACTTATTGTTCCAAGAACTAAACATATTGTAAAAGATGTAGTGAGGTGGCCTTATGCTGTTGTGCACCAAAAACCTGTAATACTTTACCAAAATAGATATGCCAGGATGAAATGATAAATCATTTTAAAAAGCTGTTAAAACCCCACTTTTTCAATTTACATTTTACCTTTTAACTCTATACCTGCATAGAACTGAATCACAGAATCATATTCTTCATGGATTTACAATCAGTAATAATTTCAATTCTTCTCTACTTTTCCCCTTTTTTTTGCCACCACCACCAGATCATGGACTCCCTGTTATGCTTGAATGAATGCAGATGGCTCAGCTGTCCACGAGACCCAATGCATCAATCCACTAGGAACATGCCTAAAAACAATAAGAAACAACTTTATACATTTTCTAGCAGCCAACCCGCAGCGTACCATACGCCGCATAATCAGGCCGCTTTTTTAATGATTTTTAAGCACAGGGAAAAAATTAACATTTGAAAAATCCGTAGTTTAATAAACCACCAAGAAAAGTAACATTGTAACAATGCACGGTACGAACCAACATACAATTGTCTGTGACTGAAAACTGGAGGACTGCCGTCGCGCCTTCTCCTCCCAGAGCAAGGGACGGGGGTGGACGGCGCTTGGGCGCGGAGGGCGGAATGGGAGGAGAGGGGAAGGACGCCCATTCTGCCCCCTCCATCATGCTAGTCTGCTGATTTCTCGTTCAGTATGCACTGCCTGCTCATGTGCCCACCCCCAACTTGTCACCTGAGTCGTTTTCATCTTTGCACAGTCCACATGCACCTATGAGTCACGTAGACTTTTCATTGTTCTTTGCGGTTCTGGCTGCTTTTCTATATATAATCCACCAAGTCACCCGACCATGGTAGTAGTGTGGGGGGGTGGGGGGGTGCATACAAGGGCAGGGACGTAATCAGTGCGAGCGTATGACCCGCACTTACTGGGAATTCCTCGTTCGTGGGGAACAATTGCAAGCCCTGGTTTCCAGCACGTACATTGTACATTAATATATTTGGAATAAGAGCGGAATTCACTGCACTAGATATCAATTCTGTTAGATTGGACAAAGGGGAGGGCTTCCATATAGTTTATACAAAAGTACAATGTAATGCAAATCTACAACAAAATAAAACATATAAGCTTACTTAATGGTTTAATGCCTTGAGAAAAAAAATGATGATTAGGTATTAGTAGCTCTTTTGCTAATTATTATCTAGCCAATCATGGATCAGAATTTATGAAAATCAAACATGAAAACACAGAAAACATTGTAAGTAACAAATCAAAATGATACACACAAAAAAACAGTAAAACAGATAAAAAAGGATTTAAAAAATCAATACGCTTATTCATGCCTAAATGTTTATCTAGTGTTTTAACTCTAGACCAGCACACTCCTTAAATGCTTGTAAAGTTGTTTGACATTACTTTCAATAACACTATTCACACGTAAGTAGGGAGCAGTTTAAAAAAATACCTGTCAGCACAAGTTTTCAGGCGAATTCAACCAAACAGCTCTTTAAAATGAAAAGTAGCACTGGTTAAAAAAAAATGGATCCAAACTCTTCTAGAACATTTCAGTAATTATTTACTGCTCTGATGCAGATCTTTCTGGCCATAAAATAGTTCATTATGATAGCAATTGACAAGAATAATGCATAATTAATTGCAGAATTACAGTATTTGAGGGTTTCTCTTACACGATTTGGCTCAAAAACTAATCAGCACATCATCATCTCATAACAGGCTTATGTTTCGAGGTTGGTATTTTTGCATTCAGCCATTTTAGCTCTAGATCGCCCTCAAGAAACTGTGGCACACAGACACACACACAGATAGGTATGCATCCATCATTGAGATATCAATGTTTTCGGTATCAGGCGACCCTACAAAGTGGAGAACCATCGAAAACCGGAGATCAAAATTTTTGATGAGTCTAAATCTTTTGCACATCCTCCATAGACTATAGGCTATGGTGGGGGAGGGCGCAAAGCAAAAATAGCATTTTTGCAACACTTTGCAATGAGATAAGAATCTTTAAAAATTCTATATAAATGACATAATATATGTTTACATGATTCTTTATAGCCCTAAGTAGAAACTGGGACATCAGTTTATGACTTAACGTAAAAATATCTAAACTGAAATGGACAATAATGTTATAAAGACACTCTCACATACAGTATCACTGTACTTACATGCTTATTGACATCTGTGTGTAATTTTTCAGGATGCCACCTCAGAACTTCATAATAGGCCTGGAATTGTCTTCTAGATTCTCTTTGCTGCAGAATGAGTGAACCCAATGTTTGTACTCCCAACACTGCTGAAACCTCCTCTTTAGTACTGGGACTGCCAGCATTAAAAGTGCTAAAGTCATAGAAGACATTGTGGAGACATAATGGTCACGTCACAACCCACAAAATGGATACAGGAAATGATGTCTACCGTTTTTCCCTTTTAAAACGCTTCTTTGAAAACACTTCAAAAAATCCTAAACATCATTTGAAAAACACCAAAAAAAATGCCTGAAAACACTAAAAGAAGTTAGAAAAATGCTAAAAAAATGCTGCAAATTTACAACGCTCAAGTGGGCATGGGCTCTAAAGCTGCGGATGATACCCTGAAAAACCGTAACACTTTCTGCAGCCTTATTGGTTACTTCTTTTGTTAAAGTTTAGAAATTTGTTTTATTTAGTATATAGTTTTCATTGGGTTGTTTCTTTTAATAAATGCTCCCCTTTGCTTTGGTGTCCATCTGTTACTATCTGGGTGCTTTGAAATGTTGGTGTAGTCAGAACATAAGAACATCAGAAACTTGACAAATGGGAGGAGACCATTCAGTCTATCAAGATTGTTTGTTTAGATAATGGCTAACCTACCAGAGGGAACCTTCAATAGATTTTAAAAAAATCAACATATGAAAAAATAATACTTATTTATTACCATTTCAACTTCAGCCAGTTTAGGCCAAGTACAAGTTTATTGTCATATGTGCATAGTACAATGAAATTCGTACTGGCATGTTTCATCAGAACAGTTGACAAAAATACAATACAAAAAAAATGAGGTGTTAGGAGTATTTATTAGAATTCACACAGCTATATAGTATAACAAAGAGCAATTGATGTGGTCCTTTATCCAAACAGACTGACAGCATATTTATTAGCATCTGATCCTTATAAATTCTATGCATTGCACAGCACATATCTTTGCCCCTCGCTGTGCTGGATTCTCACCCAAGATGTTTTTATAATGAAAATCCAGGCAGTAACCAATTTTTCTTCAATTTGTCAGGACAAGGAGCTCAAAAACAGTACATCTGGTTACTGTTATTTAATGAAAATTGAAGTGTATTACCGTAATGCATGTTTTTCTTCTTTTTTACTGGTTCATAGACATAGTTATTCCTATGAGTTAATGAGTTAGCATCACAATGTAACATTGTAATGGAGATCTTATCTGCAGTGTGATTTAATGCAGCAGTTAGACTTGAGTAAACATATGCTACAATCTATTTCATGTCAAAGCACTGTGTATGGCTGGGGTGTCTTTAAAAATCATTTGATGTCCTAAAATAGTTAATTTAGGGTACAAACAGAAAGTCATAACCCTAATATGGTAAATCTTATCAACGTTAAATTTGCAGAGACTTCCCCTGCATATGTCAACAAAAATTATACAGTATTCCTTTTTAAGTATTATTCCCTATAATTTTCATCAGTGTGTCTACCGTTTGTAACGCATTTACTACTTCCTTAATCTCATATCCTCCTGATTCCACCTATCCAACCATCACATAATCTCATTCATCCTAAAAGCACTGACAGCAAGACATGACCCAAGCATGGAAGAGGTGTCAGTCCACTGTAAGGGTACCCTCAACATCAAGGAAATTTAAAGTCACCAAATGACCTAACATGTACTCTTTGTAGTTCTAAAGGAAAACACTAGTACTGGAGGTCTTGTTTTGGGACCCAATTTAGACACAGAGGAAATGTGCAGACTCAACACTCACGGCGACCAGATGTGGGATGGGATTTGATTGTAGGAGTCCTCCAGACTGCGTCATCTTTAATAAGCTGTGCTAGGTAGATATTTATGCTGTCAAGTAGAAGATCACATAGGATTTTTAGAGTCTCACTTTTATCACAAAACGTAACACTCCAGCAGTAAACGTCTTTGCTTAGAAGGAAAGTTATTGAAGGATAGCTCAAGAGACATGGACTGAATAAATTTGACCTGAGTAAAGTATGGTGCACACACTTAAGGTGATACCATGAATTTAACCTTTGTTTCTTTTTGGAAAGGGAAGGATGTTGGTAAGATCACGCTTTGGATGTTACTGATTATACAATATGTGCAAAACATATACAAATGTCATGGGGATCTGAATTTGACATTACAGGGCTTGTTCTATTACAGGGTGTTTTACAATGCTAACATGACTCTAATACAGTATTAAACATGAAGGCTATTGAGTACAATAAAAGCACAGCAAATACAATGCATGTGACACTGAGACATGCTAATTAAATCACCCTAAATTTATATAGCAGCACTCATTATGTACACGAACACAAGGTGATTCACATAGCAAATAAGGGCACATCACAAAATAAACAGTAAATACAAGACCTTTTAATTATATGTTATGATTACAAAGCTTTATACTGTAGTAAGTAAAGAACAATACAATAGGACACTGACAAGCTGTCAGTATGGTAAGAATTAAGATTAGTTAAGTCACAATGGTTATAGGCACCCTGTCTGGTGTTTGTTTCTGCCTTGTGCCCCATGCTAGCTGGGACAGGCTCCAGCACCCCTCACAACTCTGTTCAGGACTAAGTGGGTTAGAAGCTGACTAGCTGACTGACTGACAATTGTTTAAAATGATTTAAAAGAGTCAGCTGGTAGAGGTACACAAACTCAATAGTCTGAGTTTTCCAGAGAGTAGGAGCCACAAAGCTGAATGTGAGGTCACCAAAAGTTAAAAAAATTGATCTTTGGAACTGCATTTGAGGATCTACATTATCTGCGGATGACTATGCCAGGTTCTGTGGAATTTTGAAATTGGCAGCTTTGTAAATCTGATATTGTACAGGTAGTTGGTGTAGTTGAGGCAGGTGAGGAAAGATGTGGTCTTTGCATTTGGCCCAAGCCACTATTTCGGAAGCAGCATTCTGAAGTTAATGTAATCAGTTGATTCTTTGAGCAAGAAGACCATTGAATAGTGGATTGCAATAATCCATTTTAGAGGTGATGAAGATATAACAAACTATTTCTGCATCCAAAAGGACAAGGAGTGGTCTGATTGTAGAATTGTTCCATTAGTGGTAAAAATATGTCTTGGCAATAGTAGAGGTGTGTTTTTTAAAGCTCGAAGTCTTTTTACAAATATCACTAAGACTACAAATGTTTGCAGGAGCAAATGTTCAGTAAAATGGAAGTAAGTGCTTTTACATGAGCTGAACATCTTACAAGAAATAGTTATGTTAGGTTTGTATTCATGTACACAAAGTTCATGGATGCCCACTCATGTTTGCCATTTAGTTAGAAAATGAGCTTATCTGAATCTTTTGCACAACCAGGAGAGACCATGATATACAGCTGACTCTGGATTGATTGAAGGATAAGAGTCTTAGAACAATTTTTTGCACATATTTGTGTAAAGTTTTTCTCGAAAAAAAACAAAAAGGCTGACTGTCAGGAGATATCAGCTTGTCTAAGATTAAACATGAAATGTATTGTGCAGTCTCAGAACACACAGATTTATAAATCAGTAGCAGGGTTTGGAAGACCATCTGACGTTTGACAGAACGGCAGTGGATAAAAGGCAACTGAAGGTTAATAGGATCAGAATATTATATACATGTGAACAGTCTGGAAGCTGTCAGGATTTTTGAAGTGCCGGCATTTTGCTTATTTTCTGTCTTATGGTTTGGTTCAATGCTGGTCTTCATTGTGCCAGTGACATCATTGGAACATACTGTAAAGCATGAGTTAACATGGCACAGAAGCATTGCCACTAGTGTGTTTATGGTGGCTCACCAGTGATTTTTCAAACACCATCCAGACTGTTTTTTTTTCAATTTTGATACTTAAAAACACACAGTAATAAACAACAAACAAAACAATTTAATTTTATTTTTGATTTTCTATGGTAAGATTTAACCAAGAAGGACTTCTAGGAAATAATTTAGTATAAGAATCTGGTGATCTGCCTTACTTGTGGATTCCTGACTTCTGGCTATCTCACTGGGGTATGCTCATCACTTTCATCTCATTCACTTCAATCTCTTTAGTGCTGTTTGTATATTTGAACAACAGGGGTCCACTTCTTGTGACATGCCAAAAATTAAAGTGGTGGTTGTGTTCTTATCTTTCTTACCTGTTACTTTGTCAGCGGTACCAATAAACATAACAAGCCACCGTTGCCTCTTCCCATCTTTGTCTTGTCTGAGCAGTATTTTGAACCTCGCTAATGTAATATTTGTGTGTACAGCTAGCTAATGTATGCTCTGGCTCTTCTTGTCTTATCTTCTGGCTGAATTTCAACTAATTGGTGGCTGACCTTTTTATTTCACAGTACTTCTAACTCCTCTCTGTTTTCCTGCTCACACCTCACAACTGCAGTTATTAAGTTGACTCAGCACACTGACACAGTCTCTCCAAAGCTCTCCTAGTTTAATTAAATTTTATTTTCTATCCCTGGCGAGTCTCTAATTAGGGTTAAGATTAAGGTCTGCCTTTTTGAACATACCTTGTTTTGAACCTTCTTTGTTCCTAATTCTTTGTTTTAGATCAGTGTTTGGGTTTATAGTTCTTCTGTTGAGTTTTCTTGGTGATGATATGTGCTTTCTTCACTGAACATATTTCTGTTTAGTGCTAATATACTTAACCTCTGGCACTTGAACATTTAACAACAGCAGTCCAGTTGGCATGTTTTATGAATTTCGGGTCTGGAAACTTTAGAACAGGTCTGAAACCCAAAATCTAGAAAAGGGCCTGGGGTATAAATTGCAAATGGGAGAGAGGAACCATTACAAACCACTGGACGAAGAAACAGTGTTTCTTCTTAATACATTAGTTATCAAAATAACTGAAAAATTAAACAAGTATGAATTCCAAAAATGTCTAAAAAATATACAATGGTTTTACTACAAGTGGCCACCCAAAAGTAAACAAAATTCACACCCAAAATGATAATCAAAGCCAAAAAATCTAAACCAAATAATCCAGAATGAGAGAATTTCAAAAGTTTAACTGAAATGATTCTCAGGCCTTTAAATAGACTCCTCTCCCTTTAGCTCAATTACAAAGAAAAAAAGAAAGACAATGAACAGAATTAATATAAATTACAATAATGTAATAATTTGGAAAACAAAACAAACAATATGAATAAAGCTAATAACAAGATTGACCAAAATATTCACATAGAAAATAACCTCAAATAATAACAATAACAATAACAAACCAAAAATAACTGAATAAATAAATGGAGCCCTCTTTGAACCATAACAGTTAAGAAGAAAATAAACATGTATTTGTTGAAATATTATTCCACCTCTCTTATTATCAAAGTTTTAGACTATCACATGGGAGATCCTGCTCAGTCCTGAGCCTCCACTTATCCACACTAAAAACAAAGAGCTAAAGCAAAGGGAGGCCAACTCTTTAGCTAGGCAGTGCCAAGCAAAATTAAACAACAAGTTTCCTCTTTTCTCGTTCATTTGCCAAACAAGAAATGTTTTACCATGAAAACAAAACCAAAAAAAAAGTTTTTTTTTTTCTTTTTCGTAAACTAGTTTAGGGAGGATCAGGGACCCCAACAGTCCTCACCTAGAACCTCAGCTTTCTATTCCTGAACACCACATGTTTCTGTAGCAATGGTATCCATGGTATTATACATGGGGGTGTTAATGTATGGTATGTTCATGGTGACTAATTTCATAATACCACAATCATGTTTTAAATCCATGACACAAAAATGACAGAAATTAATCAAATGCAAAAGATGTCTAAAACAAACAAAATGTTTGCAAAATGACAGAATCTTTGCAAGACTACACCTCCAACACACGCTTATTCTGAAAAAACGAAGCAGAATAAACAATAATATTATTTTCCCACTCATGCATATATCTAGCTTAAATGACCATGCAGTAAAGGCTCTTTGTAGATCAGCTACACATAATAAAAATAAAATTTTATGTTATTTATTGATAGTACAATTTCAGCTGTACATTGTTGATAAGTTCAGTGTTGGCTTTATTGTTGTATATATTGATATGATTTTCAACTTAATAAGACACACTTTCTGTCAAAATACTGCACTAATAGATTGATACAAGTTAGATTTTTGGTACTAACCTGTATGTTCAATTCTAATCAATTCACTTAACCCAATTATTTCTCATTGTTTTGAATCCATTCATATGAGGGTAGCCATTTACACTGCCAATGAACAATATTACAGAACTAGCAGAATAATAGGTATCAGCAAATTGTACTGTTCATACTTCTAATTCAGTACTGCTCAGTAAAATAAATGTGTCTCTGTGGTCATATGGCTTTGTGAAGAAACCAAACACTTTCCCATTGTGGTCCCTTAGCCAATAAAACAAAAATGATTGATTAGATGTATTTAAAGAAATGCTACAGAGGAAGCACAGGCTCATTCCAAGCTTATATAAAATGTCTTGGTGATTACAAAAGGTACTAAGAAGTCCTATCAAATACAACAAAGAAACATTAGTTATGTTTTGGGAACATTAAGACACAATTTTAAATTTCTAATAGATGAGGTAAGTGGTTAAAAGTTCCCAGAGGTGGACAAACTGTTGGCTCTGCCATTTTGCAATTGAACAAATATGCATAAAGATTACATTAGGTAATCAAAAAGAGTGTCATCTTTTAGGTGTACAGTGTTCAAAACTGACCAAGATCTTATGGAGCTATAAATGAGAAACATGGATGTGACATACTCAAGAAATTACAGGTCTTGACTTTGGGCCATTTAACAAAAGTATAGTACCAACAGAAGATTTAAGAAACATTACAAATTTGACAAACAAGAGGAGACCATTTAGTCCATCAAGCAAAGCAATGCTATGAAAAGGGGCATAGCCAAACATTGCTGCAGGAACATCATTAAATTCTGTAATTAATAGTTTTCACATTTTTAATATTCCTCTTTATTGTGTACTGTATACCTTCAATATTTTATTATTTGAAGATTTTACACAGAGGACACACTTTTGTATTTTCTTCTTGAATAATGCATTGTGGAGTTACCAAATAGATTCTTCCATAATTCTATAAAAATACAAACCTGTGCCATGTCACTTTCAACCTTATTATGTTTTAGTCTTCATACATTTCAATATTACTGGGAAAAAGTTAAGTTTAATTAGATAGATAGATAGATAGATAGATAGATAGATAGATAGACTTTATTTGTCCTCATGGAGAAATTAGAAATTAACAGCAACTAGACAGAAAGAAAGAGAAATATATAAATTATACAACAAACTATCATTTTCTAAACATCTTGTCAAACATCTTTCTTGGAGATCTGCTGCAATCAATAACAGGGCTATAGATGGCAGCAAGATGGCCAGACCTGTCCAGATGTTCATCTGAAGGCGATAACATTTGAATAAAGCAGGTCCAGCTTATTGTGTCCAATAAAGGAACCTGCCGTTAGATGAAGGGTTTTGTTTAATTATTTAACCTGAATTCCAATAGTATAAGCAATTTATTGATACTGATTACTGAAAATGTATGTTTATTCTGATCAAGTTATTCTTCGTGTTGTGCAATCTAATGTAAAGAATGAAAAGTACATAAAACAAATAATTGTATAGATTGACACTTTCTCTAAAGATTGCTTTTGAAATTTCATTTCAACAATGAATCTATCTGCATTTCCATGAAAACAGTTAAAATAAATATTTTATTGTGCAATTCTGAAGCATGCTCTTTTTAAAGCAACTTCTGTCAGCTGAATCAGTCGAAACCGTTTATATATGCATGAAGTATAAATATGTACATATGTAATGAATTAAAATATCAGTATCATACATATAAGTAAAATAAAGCTTTCCAAGGCCATGCATTTACTCAAATAGAAAATATGCTTTTACCAACATTTCTTTTTGATCTTCATACTGTCTGGTGTTAAAAATAGATTGAGGATTTTTTTTTTTTTTTTTTACCTCCTTTTCATGTTAATCCAAGAAAATGCTTTGTGTTATTTATTTTTTATGGAACTTTATTATGCTTAAAATCACATTACAATTGCTAAAACACAGTTCAATCAAAAATACAATCATTATAAGTATAATGTAATTAAATCATAATCATATACCACAAGAAGATGCTTTAAATGTATATCTTAAGAATTTTGCTGCTTTTCATATTTTGATATATTACTGCTTACTGGATACATCTTTATAAACCTTCCCCATATGACATGTTGGGTATTGCAAGTTACTAAACACATAACGTTTTGCCTGTTCTTATCCAAGGTATGTTTGAGTGTCCTCCTTGTGGTGTAACTCAGTCATGTTGTAAGTGCTGAAGCACATATAGTGAAAAGGCTGGTGGCATCAGATTCGACTTTCAGAGACTTGCCTTATATGTTACCCAGCCTTAGACTAGTACTATAATTGTATCAGTTCTCTCTGCTTTTGATTTGACAGAAACTATACATTTCTAAAAACTTTATTTTTGCAGGGATTGAACAATAATGAATGCCCTTCCCCATACAGTTCCTCACTTAGTATTTCTTCTCCTGAAGTACTTGTATTATCTATAATAAAAATGTAAGGTACCTGCTTTTAACAGGAGTAAGAACCTTCAATTCTGTGACATATATCTGACTTATCTTGTGGCACTTTGTGCAAATGCTCAGCAACAAAATCATATTGAGATTCACAGACTTATTAGTCTAAGACCCCTGTAAACCAAATTGCCTTATATGTATTTTGTTGGGGATGGGGGTGCTACTAGAATACTTGTTTAATCGATATAGTGTCATGTTCTAGTCTTAGTGTTTGCTAATACTTCCAAGATATATGTGAAGATATACTAAACATCTTCCCTGCTGGAAGAAAGGATCATTGTCTGCCTCAGAGACATTATGTCATATAGTTTTAGTGAACTATTAAAGTTTCAGTGAATTTAAGGTACTAACAACTTATTTTACAACCCAAAGTGCCCAACTATGGCATTCGACTTGACAATACTCTAATCAATAATTCTCAAATCTAGACAGGAGTAACACATTTTACTTCATCATTTATAAAACAATCCATCCTTTTCTCTTTAATTCAAATGTGGAAATATTACACAATGTCATGTCATTTTTAAATTTTAGGTGAAATAATTCAATTATAACTGCAAAGACTGAGAATTATCCTGTCAAAAATGACAGACATATTATGTATGAAACGGCTTAGTTATGCTTGCACTTAATATATACTGAAACTAAATGCTCTTTGTTTAAAGCACTTTATACAAATGTTACAAACTATTGCTGTAATAAAAACAACACTATTTATTGAACATACTCTATACAAGGGGTATCCCCTTTGGGAGGATGACCTTGCTAAACTACTTAGATAGATAGATAGATAGATAGATAGATAGATAGATAGATAGATAGATAGATAGATAGATAGATAGATAGATAGATAGATAGAAATAAATCTATCTATCTATCTATCTATCTATCTATCTATCTATCTATCTATCTATCTATCTATCTATCTATCTTGTAATTTGGGGGAAATTTGGCTTTTTTACAAAAGTTATTTAAATAAATACATACTGTACATAAATAGATAAATAAATATATATACACCCACACTATGGTCTGAACACACAGCAGAATGATAAAAAAGAAAGAAAATTAAAAAACAAAGAAAACTTCTGACTTGGCAGTCCCAGTCCTCAAAGGCTTTGATAAAGTAGATCCAGCAGAATTCTTTCAACGTAATTGTGAATCACATATTCAGGGACACCAGTGGAGTTTCAAAGGAAGAGCATTTAGGACTGAAGGCAGGAGGTAACTCTTTTTGCAAAGAGTTTGGTGAATCTGCAATAAATTACCAAGCCATATAGTTAAAGCAGAAACCTTGACATTCTTAAGGAGTGTCTGGTTGAGGCATTGGGACAACTTAGCTGTTTGCTAAACAAACAAGCTTGATGGAATGAATGGTCTCCTTTCTTAAATTGTTATGTTCTTTGTTGGTCCTAGAAGGACTACTAGCTGTAGGCTATTGGACCCAATTGTATATATTCACTTGTTAAGATTATGAATTCCTAATTATCCCTTTTTACTTTTAAATCAGCTACATTTAGAGTTTTAAACCCATCTTCATTTTCTTAAAGAGCTGTCACATAACAATGAAGTGCAAATGAGACTGAAATCAACATCTAAACTGGTCTTATTTTTACACAGTGTGAAATATCTCTTAAAAAACACTTTTGAAAGAAATGAGAGAGTAAAAGAATGGCTTTTTTCCATTAAAGAAAACATCTGGCTGATGTGCTTGAAAAAGGAAAACCTGTAATATTAGAAAGATCTAATGTGGCAAAAAGAAAGCCTAAGAACACCAAAAAGTTTAGGTCATCCAGTTTGTGTTTTTAACAGTTTGTGTTTTTAGGGTGCATTAATTAGATCAGGTAATCGTGATCTGTTCCATTTTACCAGATGGAAAGAGAAGGTGAGTGGGGTGTGACAGATTAAAGAATATATTAATGTTTTTTTGTTTACGTCTAGTAAGGTATACTGAATCCACAATGGGGTGGTAGCAAACAATGATTTTAACATTGGTAGACATTGCTGCTTTCAGTCCTGAACAGTGAGAATGACATGCTCAACTAAGACAGAGAAGGTCAAAACACTCTACAGAATGAACCAATAGAAAATGGTCATTGCTTTATACGATTCTGCAAATTCTCTAACCATCTCAGAAAGAGTAGCCTTTGGTGATCTTTCTTGACAATAACAGATGTATTGACTTCCCATTTTAGTGCTGGAAATGGTGGTGACCAAGATCTTAAAACTCTTCACTGTCACTGCAACCTGGGCATTGATGTACAACGTTAATTCCTCACTACCTCTATGACTTGGGAGCTAATATATATCATTAATAAATAAATTTATGTGCAGCAATAATCCAATGCTCATGCACCCTTATGGCCACCATTCTGTTTAATTCTTTCTGATGTTTGTCAAAATGTTGAAATTATGCAAGAAAGCCAAAATTTTCTCTTTCACATGTTAGATTCTTATTTCAAAGTCTTCTAGGAATTATAATAATATGCACATACATTGTTATGGCTGACTAAACTGCCATCAGTCCTTACAAAAATTGGTCTGAAATAACTGTGTGGTACATGGATTCATTGAAAAGAAGTCAATATAATGGTCAAGAGCCTCTTGAGCCTCTGCAGTCCTAAGAAAGTTTCTGTTTTGTCTTTTTAGTCAAAGTGATGATGTTATATTATTTCTTAGTTTAATAATGACCAGAAGGAATGCAAAGAAGTTTATAGGGTGAAACAGGAAAACAGTCAGATGTAGCTATGATTGATACACTGTAAAATGATTTGCCAAAACATTAAAGTCAACAGGTTAATCCCAAACCAGGCTAAAGATAACTTCAAAACCTTACATCAAACCTAAATCTCCAGCAATACATTTATTAGTTTTATTTAGCCAAGTTTTCCCTATTGTTTTAAAGTTTGGGTACACACTCTTGTGTACAGCCATCTTGTATATCATGGCTGCCATAATGTCATACTTCACATGGCAGGTGCATCACATCCCTAGCAACCATTCAGCATCACAGTGATCAGACACACATACTGGCAGCACCCATGAAACCAATCACACAGAATGATACTAGCTTACGAAAAACAGAACCGTAAAATGGTGACAAAATGACATTACATTCGGTATTGCTGACCTATTTAATCCTGCGGTGGGATGGTCGCTACTGGAGCCTAACCCAACAAGCATAGGGCATAACACAGAAATAATACCCTGGACAGTGTGCCAGGTCATCACAGGGGACGAGCAGTTAAAAATAATTACATCAAGAAATAAATCTGCAAAATAACCATTAATTCAGTTTTGCCTATGTCTTAATAGGAATTTTTCACCCCTTGGGAGTTTCCAGATTTTATTGTTGTACAGTACAACATTGAATGACAATGGATTTAATTTGGCTTTTTCGACACTGATCAAAAGAAAAAGACTCATTAATATCAAAGTGATATTTTTTGAAGTCCAACCTCAAATGCTCTGGATCTCTGACTCAGCCACTACAGGACATTCACATTGTTGGTTTTAAACCATTCCTGTGTAGCTTTAGATTAATGCTGCCTGCTGAAAAGCAAATATCACAAGGCGCAGGTTGTTTGCATCACTCTTTCCTCCTGGATTTCCCTGCTGTTTGCTGTATTCATTTTACCCTCTAAGCTCTCAAGCTTCCCAGAACCGGCTGCAGAGAAGCATCCCCACCACATAATGCTTCTACCACTGTGTTTTTGATAATGTGCTGTGTGTGTCTAATGCCAAAAATGATGCTTAGTTTGATGGACAAAAAGCTCAATATTGGTTTCTTCAGATTGAAGACGTTTTTCTTCCATGAGGCTTCTGGTAAACTCTACTTGAGATGTCATGCATGTTCTTTTGGCTAATTTTGGCTTTGTCTTTGCCATTTTCCCATAATTCTGTGACTGTTGAAGCACCCAGGCAAAAGCGGTTGTATGCACAACATGTCCAATCTGTTCCACTGTAACTTGTAACTAATTCAGAGTTATTTTAGTTTTCTTGGTGGCCTCCCTCACTAGTCTTCTTCTTGTATGATCACACAGTTTCTGTTGATGGCCAGTTCTAGGCAGATTTCTAGCTGTGGCATGCTCTTTCCAATTCTTAATGGCATATTCAGTTGGATATTTTCTTGTCACCATCCCTTTTTCTGTGATTTTCAATCTCCTTTTCATGGAGTTGCCTGGAGTGCTTGTTTGTCTTCATTGTGTAGGTTAGACCAACATACTAACTCATCACAAGTTGGACCCTCCAATGAAGATGCATTTACAGTATGATCAACTGAAACCCCTTAATCACCGTCAGATGATCTCCATTGAACTAATTATGTGACTTCTAAAGCCATTTGGCTCCTCCAGCAATTATTTAGGTATGTGATATTAAAATTGGGTAAATACTTATGAGAGCAATTGCTTTTTATTTTATGTTTGTAATTAATCAAGTTAGATGCCTTTAAGGAGATCTATTTTCACTTTGACATTTCTGATGATCAGTGTCAAAAAGGCAAAATTAAATCCGCTGTGCAATAAATTGTGAAAACTTCTAAGGGGGTGAAAACTTTTTATATAGCACTGTAATTGTTACAGAGGCAGGTCAAGCTACTACAGCTTTACCTTTAACTGGGTGTATCATTAACTCTGTTGGAAACTTCATATTCTAACAAAATCATTAAGAACACACATTTCTCTAGTTTGGCAAGTATATTGCTTTTTCAATTTAGAGGTCAACATAGCTAAGATAAGTGTGATATATCTTTTCTGTATAAAACTACACGTATTTTTAGATTTCAGCTGAGAATACTACAAAGAGAAACTGAATGTAATTTTATATCTGTCAATGTATGGACAAACTCAGCAAGATGTTTTGACTTAAGTACTGTATATCCCACACTTAATTTCCTCATTCCATGTCCCCCTTTCCTGCAGTAACTGCCTTGGTCACACACTTAACTATTCACCTATCTGCAATTATTCCATTTCTTTTTCAAAAATAACTACTGTACAGTCCATGGATTATTGTCTTCCTGTGCAGGTGCTGCGTTACAACTTTAAGTTACAGAAACAATTGATCACTTCACAAGTTGAGATCAAAGGATTTTGGGACTGGTGATATACCTTTAAAAGTGAGGAGAACTGTACTGGATTAGAATACTTTACATTTTATTTCAGCATTCTAAAATACCTTAATTTTATTTTTAATTAAACTTGTATGCAGCAAATAAAAAATGTACTGAATTTGTTGTAATGCAGCTGAAGCTTTAATGATACTTGAAAAGGCAGCATTTCTAACAAAAACAGGAAGTATCAGTTTTATAAAGTATTTATATTTATAGTCAGTGCCTCTCAGGTGACAACCTTGAGAGGCACATGGGTGCCTTTTACCTTGTAACCACCAGGGGATGTTTCTGAGCCCCATGCCACAGATACAGTAATGCCCAAATCATTTCTGGATTAAAATAAAAAGTCTTTATTTCTCCAACACATGTTTTCAATAATCACCTGTCTAAAGATCAATAGTCAATACAAAATTTTGTGATTCTTCCTCCTTCCTTTCTCCAAGAGTGTTGTCCACTGTCTCTCATCTCTGACTAACCGATGTGAGGTGGCTCGCTTCTTTTCAAGCAAAACCCGGGACAGCTTGCAATGTCACCACATTTCATGTTGAAAGCACTTCCAGGTCACAGGGAATGGAAACCAGTATTGTCCTCACCCAACAGAGCCCTCTGGTGGTACCCAAGGAACCCAATAGGGCTGCACTTCCTCACTCTAATTCCCATGCAACCCTGCAGGAGTCCTTATTGGAATCTGCCTCAAGGAACATTGTCACCTTCTATGTGGGGATGTGAACTGTTCCTGAATCCACATTCGGCCAGTCCATTCATTATTGACTGATCCCAGCCTGGACAAGAGTTATAGGGTGTTCTGGCCAGGTGGTGTCTCAGGTTCAGCAATACTTCCTTCTCCACCCTGGTCAAGATGCTCGTCTGTCCTTCATGGCACTTGTAATCTTTTATCAAAACCTCTAATTTGCCAAATCACAAAACCACTTCCCTTTTTATTTTGGCACTTTGGGTAGTAATTTTGTGCTTTGTGAAAGTTCCTGAATGAAGTAAAAGCTGTGTAATGATCTGGGGCCTCATGTATAAACGGTACGTATGCACAAAAATGTTACATACACCCGTTTCCATGCTCACATCACAAGGGTATAAAAACTAAACTTGGCATAAAGCCACACACATTTTCATGCGAGCTCAATCCCTTGCGTACGCAAGTTCTCCACTCGGTTTTGCAAACTGGCGGCACCCAGCATCAAAGCAGTGCTACTGTTCCTGTGTGGTTTCCAATTATTTATTTGATTCACATCCCTGACATATACACTGAAATTAACCGCATATCGTTTTTTAGCATCTAAACTTGATGTAAAACCACACACAGTTTCACGCCAGCTCAATCTGGGTACAGCATCTAGCACATGCTGCCTCAGCCATGCGCACAGTCTATTTAAGCTTCTCTCATTCGGCAAATGTTACAGAGCCTTTCCTGCATGAACCTTGCGGTTCAGAAACAGTTTCATTCCCAAGAGCTCTAAACGCACTCAATCAGTCCATCAAGTGCTCCAGGTAGAACTGTTCATACAGTACTTATAAGTACAATTACCTCACTGTAAACTTGCACTACAGTTGTAATATTGCAGAACCTGAGCCACTTATGCTTTCATATTTTATATTTTCCATTTTTCTTTATCATATTGTTATTATTATTATTGTTGTTGTTGTTGTTGTTATTTTACCATTTTATAGGAAAATAAGTTTATGGAGGATTTGCATATTGAATCTCATTGTACCATACAATAACAATAAAGGAATTCAATTCAACAGAATAAAGCGCGTATCTACAGATGATGACAACTGGCTTCTAAGTGTATTTAGATGTCCAAGCACTATCTTCTAGGAGCTCTTGATATCATTTTTACGAAGAAATGCAGTAAAGTATATATATTACATTATACAGATACATTTTTAACTTCATTTAAATAATGTATACTGTTATTAATTAAACATGCATAAATGGTGGACAGCGGTAGCAATGAACTAGCGCCCCATTCAGGGATTGTTCCTGCCTCACGCTGTATGCTTGCTGGGACTGGCGTGACCCTGGATAGGTAGATGGAAGGAATAATTAAACATGTACTACAAAGATATTTCTGTAAACTTTTTGAACAATCGGTGTTCTAAGCTTACAGACGGCTTGGCTTTTATTAAAGAGCTGATTGTGTGGCAATTGGTTACTTAGAGAAAGAAAAGAAAGGACAGGAATTGGGGGTTGTTAGTACGTTTGAAAGAGACAGTACTGCTGCAATAAATTATTTCATCGAGGGTCATGCATCAAACATCTTGTGGGAGACAGGACCAATCTCTGGACAGGGTGTCAGCTCATCACTACCTCTGTGCCACTGTTGTCCCATGTTTAATACATGCTTTAATTCATTGCATCATGAAAATGATATCAAGTATACATTTTAGTATTTCAGTTGTTCAGAGAGCTGTAATATTAATGAATGTAATGTATTTTGTGTCCTGTTGGTGTAAGAGAAAGCCCGTTGAAGAAGCACGTAGTGATTCACACACATAGAGCACGCAGAAGAACAAATAGAATACTCCTCATTTAACGTGCTATTTTAGTTACAAATGGGATCTGAGAAACTCTAGTAAATTGCACATTGATTTTAAGATTAAGTTTACGACGTTCTACTTCAATGACAAAATAAACTACAAGATTAACGTGGACATTTCAACCTTTTTTTCACTGTGTCAGTATTTTTTCTTTTCTCTGTACCCTAATACACTTCTGTATGATACTCAGACGGTGGGCTACGACTCGCCTTTTCACGGTGACTTTGATTTCGGGCACTGTGCGACTTTCTGAACTTGACCTTTTGATCAGCTTCCTATTGTTGTTTATACAACTGCTTAAACCAACAAATAGTAAGTTTTTCATTACTTCCACTTAGCATTTGCTGAAATTCTTCTTTTTCCCCCTGCTTTTGCTATTGTCTTTTCACAGAAATGGGTACTTAAGGGAATATTTATATTGATTTGCATATTCAAAGAGGTATAATTCTGGGAGGAGACGGGGTGGGGCAGCAGGGGTGTGCACGAGTGTTACATTTCACACTGAGCAAGATGTATGTAGCAGAAGTGCGTGGAAGATGGCTTACGCAAGGTATTGTGCATTACATTTTTTTTGTGTGTACGCACATTTCAACTTTTGTTCGTACGCCATATTTTAGTGTGAATTCTACGCACGGAGTTATGCATGAGGCTGTTTATTTGTGCACTTTTATTCTTCCTTCTGTTCACTCTTCTCTTGTGTGATTTATTTATAATAAAAAGCGTTAAGTGAACCCCGAGGAGTTCACTGTGCTGTGAGTTTGGCATAATCACGTAAATGTTGGAGATCTTCACTGAACTCTCCAAAATGTTCTGAAGTCAGTGGGGAACTAGGAACTGAATCAGTTTTGAAGGGATTATCACAGTGCAATGGTCTTTATAGTGTCCCTGAGTGCTAGGGAAACATGTGCCAACAATTCTGCTCCTGTTATTGTAGCCAAAAATTTTGATCAGTGCTAACCACTGCGTCATTGTGACTCAAATAACGATGGACGCAGTTTGCTGGTTTCCCTTTTCTGTTGAATCCTACACATTTATACCCCCCTGAAAATATTCCTTCAAAAAACCCTTTTGTGGCAATTAAATGTTATTCTGGATTCACCCCTAACAGTCACCATGTCTATGCTGATTCTCCAAACCAAATGCTTTTATTTCCTCCTACTTTGCTAGTGGAATACAAAAGTGGTAGGCAACTGATCTTACAATAGACTTTTTTTGTTTTATTTTGAGAAGAAAAAGAAATACAGCTTTTGTGGAATAAAAACGGTTTTGCTGTCCTTGGTCCAATGTGTCAGTTAGACCAAATTCTGCGCATTGATGGTTGTTCACTCTGTATTCTTCTGAGAGAGTAGAGGCTAGGGTGCTGTCACAAAACATGGCCTGTTAAAGCCCATTGAGGCATTCCTAGTGTGATTTTAGGCTTTACAAGAAAGAGACTGTTGTGGTTATTGTATAAAAATTCTTTTGGGAGATGGTATAGGAGAATTATAACCATTCCCATCAATGACAGCAAAAGATGATGCAGTTCATTTGACAACACTGGTGTTGGCTGGGTAGATTTAGTGACACCTTTAAATTTCCAACATCATTAACATTTTGTGCTTTTCTAGTTTTGTTTCAGCTGACCCCAAAACATCACTCCTAGCACTCATTTTAGAAAAATTGTGCCTACCTTCCAGCTAATTGAATAGCTGCAGGCCTATATCTTATTTGTCATTCATTTTACAACTTCTTAGACATGTTGTTGCACAGAATGGACAGACATATATGCATACACTTGATTTATTTAAGTGACTGCAGGCAGGTTTTCATGCTAGACAAATCACTGAGACAGCTTTGGTCAAGGTTATGAATGATTTGCTTGTATGAGTGTACTTGTCCTCCTTTATCTTAGCTGAATCTTTGACACAGTTAATCATTCACTGTTGTTGAAGTATTTGCTGTCATGTTTTTTAATCCGTGGTTCTGGTCTTGAATGGTCTTATTACAATTTCTCTAACTAACAGCACTTTGTATCCTTCTGTGGAGGGTTTTTGGTAACTTGAAGTACCAATAAGCAGCACATTCATTTTCAGGGGTTACAAATGACACATTGACAGTAAAGTTTTCTTAAGATAACTGTTTTCTTACCATAACCTAAAACAGAGACCACAAACAATGTGAGTGTGGAACTGACTGGGGTGAAATTTAGGAAATGTACTGAGTGTATTAGGCACGGCTTACTCGTCCAGCTGATGCCTTGCTTGAGAGTATTTAGCATATGGTGCACCTTCCAGAAATTATGCATTTATTCATTATGTGCACAGGTTCAACAAATACAGTGCCGTGAAAAAGTATTTGGTGTCTCTAACTGATTTCCTCTATTACATAAAATTTTTGACTGAATATTTTTGGATCTTCAATCAAAATCTAATATTAGATAAAGGGAACCTGAACAAACAAAATACACTTTTTTGTGAACAAAGTTTTATTAAGGAGAATAAATCAAATACAGAAAGAAACAGGATGTATGAAGTTACAAGATAATACGATAAAGACTTCTGCCACAACCCTGTGAGGAACAAAATAAACAAAAATAGAGAACATGATTATAGTGGCGTCTTCATGACTAATCATGAACGCTGACAGTCCACAGCCGGACTGAAAATGAAAGGAAGCAATCAAGATAAGTTTCCATCTTCAGTAGTCACCAGATAGCCATTCAGATCCTCCATTAATCATCAATGTCAAGAGTAAAAAGGACTGACCTCTGTTGAAGATAAAAGAAAAAAGAAAAGGATGGGATGGAGAATCTGAATCTGAGTATCTGGGATGTCCAGATGTCATATCCCACAAATGCACAAAAGAAATGAGCCATCCACCAGTACATTAAGCTTCATTATGGAAGATGGGGGTATTTGAACATCACATGGAAATAGAACCTAGGACCAAATGTAGACCGAAGGGGTTTTAGGTTTAAGAAGGTGAAGGGGAAAATGTGTAGGATGCCAGGGGAAGCAAGCCTCTGTTCAATGAAAAGCCAAGATGGAGTTTTGGCAGGATCATCAAGCCAGTTCCAGATAGGCCCAAGAGTATAAGACCCATGGTAAAGTTCCAAGACAGGAAATAAAACTCCCTGTCAGACTTGTCTTAGATTAAGGAATTATCCTTAATATGAGGTCCCTTACCACTCCAAGGGAATTTGGAGGGAAGGACTCTGACTTCTAGCCAATAATTGATAGGAGGAGAGAGAGAGAGTATTAAGATTAGGATCTGTATATGAGGAAGAATATTTATTTTAATAATAGCCAAGGGAGAGCAAAAAATAGAGGATATACGTTCAGGTAGAAAGGGTGTCTTTAATGTTTTTCATAGGTGCAATGGTAATTAGAGATAACTGTGTTCTGCACCAGAATATAACAAATTTGTGCATATCTCAGGAAGAAAAGTTCATTAGGAAGAGAAAACCCCAGTAGCCTGGAAAGTGTCAACGGCCTCCATTGCTTTTTTATATTTCATCGAATATCATACAGCCAATCTGTGAGGCAGTTGTAGATATGGAAGGTAGAAAAGAAATAGCTGGAGCACTGAATTGTGTGCCAATGTTATAAATGGTCTCATAGCCTTTCATGCTTGTTCTTTGGACGGACTGAAGTCTTGGAAAAGATTAACTTGTTGGCTTTCAAAGGATAAACTGGGCCATTTTCTGGACTCATAAAGAACTGTCTAAGAGTCTGTGTAATTAAGAAACTACAAAATAAGAGGCTGTGGATGGCCTAAGTCAGCCTTAGGAGAATAAATCCTCTAGCATCTTTCAATAGTTAGAGAAAACTTTTAAAAGTTAGAAAAAAAAATTTGGCCACAGATTATCCAAAAACTGTATTGGATTTTCCTTAATCCCAATTATTTCTTTGGTTCACCCCATCATGATGGATTATAGCCAGTTCTTGCCAAAAGGACGTAGTCAAATGGTGATGATTTGTGGTGATTTGTTCCTGAATAAATTTCTTTATGTCTTCAGTGAGAAGTCAAGCAAAATGACACCTTTTATTGACTTACTAAAAAGATTACAATATGCAAATTTTCAAGGCAACTCAGCCCCCTTCTTCAGGCAAGATGTAATATAGAAACTGGAGTTCCCTGTGTTTATGTAGACACTAAGACAAATACAAAATTGGAAAACCTTTAAGTGAGACATCTTAAATGTAAAAAATTATTGGACCTCTACAGGGTAAGGTCATTTAGCAAGAGAGGAGAACAAAGTATAGTCAAGATCTTTGGATAAGATAACCATCCGACAAAGTCTTTTGAAATTTCTGGTGAGTTTTTCAATACAATGTGGGTCTGTAGACAGGTTGTCTGTGTGTGTCAGTCTGAGAGATGCAAACACTCCTCATATGTGGTCATAAAACTATTGTCTCTATTTAAACCATGTTGTAATGTGTTACATTTTAGCATGAGTTTCACTTCCCATTCTTTTCCTATTCATTCCCATTATTTTCTTTCTTGCAAATACAAAGGACAGCCATGAAAGGATTGCCAGCTTCTTCGCTAGAGTAGGCTTTGATGTGAAGAGCTTTCTTCATAGGGCTTTAAGTATCCATATGAGACCTTCTGAAGAGGACATAACTGATAACTCAGTCAAAGTTAAGAAACTTAAAAAAAAAACAAACTGTTAGTTGTTACTGGGAGAAAAATATCATAAAAGTCGAGCAAAAAGCAAGCAGTCTCTGAGACCTTCCCTACCACTAGACCATCTGCTATCTAGGATCATGTCCATCTCCTGAACTAACAACACCTTTCAATTTTATTTCTCCAATTAACAATGCTATTCAACAGCTACTGGCAATGTGGGGGGAAAAATGAATTCCCCTAGTTAAACCAACCCAAATGAAAGAATAACTGAAGTCAGCTGATTGAACACAGCCAAGCATGACTAACACCACCCCTGCTCAGTATATATTTAACATATTTTGGACTTTATATTCAGTGTGTAATTTCCAGCAAAAAAAAGTTCTACTAACACAAAAGAACACAATTAAATGAAATTCCTATAGAGATCATAAAATGTTGTTGCTGTCTTTTAGTCTGGAAGAACTACATCCATTTCTAAGGACCTGAGATTTCACCAGACCACCGTGGGTGTTACAAATTCCAAATATAAAACACTTGGAACAGTATCAAATCTTGCTAAGAGTGGCTAACCTGCCAAATGTTTTCCAGATGCACAGTGTAAAATCATCAAGGAAGGATCACAAAAGATCCGAAAAAAACCCAAACAACTTCAGAATTCTTCTGCTTCAGTAAAGGTCAATATTCTCAACTCCAAAACCAGTAAGATACTGGTCAAAAATGGGTTTCATTGAGCAAGTGGCAAAGCAGTAACCAATGCTAACACAGAAGAACATAAATGCTCTTCTCTCATTTGCCAGACAGCACCTGGGTGATCCCCATACCTTTTACAAGAATAGACAGATTTGTTGCCTTAGCACTTGCATGACTTGCCATCATTAAGCAAACCATGAATTCTGTTCTGTATCAGAAAATTTTAAGAAGAATCTAAAATGAAATTAAGTAGAAGCAAACTTGGGCCATGCAGCAAGACAACAAACCCAAACACAGAGATAGTCCACATTATAATGGCTTAAAAGAAGTAAAATTAAAATTAAAATTTTGGACCTAAATCTAATAGAGAAGCTGAGCCGGAGCTTGAAACAAGCTGTTTGTGCCCAAAAACCTACCGTACTAGTGTTGTTGAACTTAAACCATTCTGCAAGGAAGTATAGGCTAAAATCCTTTCACGGCAATATGAAAGACTGATGTTGAGTTGTAGAAAGTATATGGATGAAGTCATTGCAGCTAAGAGTAAAAGACAGACAATGAATTGTAGAAACTGTATGGATAGAGTTGTCACAGCTAAGGGTGGCACTGTCCGTTATCAGTTGTAAGGGGACAATGATTTTGTCACACAATGCCAGCAGGCTTTTGATAATTTTGTTCATTGAATAGATGACATTAAGCAAAACATTTGTTTTTTCTTCACTTTAGATGCCCTTTATTTAATAATAGATTTAGGTCAAGACATTGAATCATGCAGTGTCAAAAATGTAATATACTAAAGAAAATCAATAATGGGCAAATATTTTTTCATGACAGTGTTTATAAAATGTATAATGTGTGTCCTGTTCCTATTGAAATGTACTGTATAGCATCAAGCTGATTAACAATGTAGATTTGATTTCTACTCTATATAAACTTAATATTCTTTACCTTGTTGGTGAAAGACATCCTTAATTCTCAGGGAACTGAGTTTGGACCCATATGGATGCTTTACCTGCTAACAATGTTTTCTCTAAGGTGCATGCTGTGTGCTTGTGCAAACAACTTTTTATGCTTCAACACACAACATTTAGTGCACAAAGATGCGAATCCAGAAATCCACCATACCTGCCACCTTCTGAAAGTGTACTATTGAGGAACAGAAAAAGGGTCCTCCTTTCAGAAATCTATTATTAGCGCCTGGGATGGCCAGAAAGTCCATACTGTATGTGAATCCTTTAAAAATCAACATTAAAAGTGGCCCATCTAGTTTGTCTTATGTGTGCACTTCACAGGTGTTATTCACTTAGAAGTGATGCTATCAAATTAGCTAAAAATACTCTTATTGAAAATAAATATTAAAGTTGAACATATTTGAAAATTGGATAATTAGTCTGGGTGCTACATATACATTTGTACGATATGTACTATTTTCATATTTTTATTGTGGATATTTTTTGTGTTTTTGCAAAATGTATGTCTGCAAAATTTGAAGTGCACAGTTACTTTGAGCACAATTGCATAAAAGAAGCAGATGAAAACTCAGTCGCAGCCTTCAAACAAATGTGACACTTGTAAACACAGCCCTTCTTAAAAATGGGATTCCCTAACTATGTAGAGTGTGGAAGATTCAGCCTCAACACAGACAGACACAGGACACCCAAGTCCAAAACACACACGCCTATTGTTCTTCTACCTTCTACAGCATCACACAATGCACAAACCCATAATGCTCAGTCCTTTCTTTTCTTCTCTCTTTCTTCACTGCAAGCTCTGCCTCCCAACTCCAGCTCCCCAAATGGAGTGAGACAGACCATTTTATAATGCACCCAGATGTGCTCCAGGTGCTCCCTGACACTCTTCCTGCAGCACTTCCTGGTGTGACCGAAGTGCTGCATGGGCACCCGGAAGCACTTCCGATGCACCCGGGTTCTCTTCCGGCAGTACTTCCTGGTGTGGAGGAAGTGCTGCTGTCCAAGGCTCCGGGATTGTCCAAGTGCCCCCTGGTGGTGGCCATGGTCCACATCAGGACTGAGCTTCCAAACTCCAGTCCCATGGCCCAGATACAAACCAGGGGGGCTGCCCTCTCGTGTCCCGGGGAAGGTATTGGCTCTCTCCCAGTTTTCTGCCACAAGAGTAGTGTGATGAAAGTGAAGTGGAAAGAGCTACAGTTTGGACTGCATCTATGCAATGAAAATTGTGTGAAAAATCAAGATGAAATTGCTAGGGCTGGCTCTAACGTTTTGCACAAGTAATGCTATGGCGGAGTCACACGAGTAAGGAGAAAACCGGGAAATGAAATCAGGTCAGAAAAAAAACGTAATTAGTTACCGGAAAGACAGAGAAATCGAAACAGACTAAGCTGAACAAAGTCGAAGTCAATAGGACACGGCAGAAATTGTATTACTAGATAAACAGAATAAAGAAGCGTGATAAGAATAAAATCTTGTTTATTTGTTTATCCAGACACATATAACAAGATGAGAGTTACGCTGGCATTTAATGTGTCACTGCACTCAACGCAAAGGCACTCACCTGGCAAGCAGCTGGCACCTAGACAACCAGTAGTCACAAAAGTGCAGCGCGCATCAAACAACTAAATAGTGGTGTACACAAAACTATGATTGAAGTATAATTACAACAAGTAATTAATCAGTTATTCTAGAAAAAACTATTTTGCCACTGGGTGACATGCAGAAGCCAACTTGATACTTTGCAGCACAGGATGCCAGTTTAGTGCTGTGAACAGGAACAGATGATCAATAAATAACATTCAGGGAAATACTAAACTAATTTCCTCATTTTCCCCCTATATAGTTAAAACGTAATACAAGTGTAACACAGGTGACCTGAATATTTGATTTTCATTACACTTTATTGTTTTAGGCATTGTGTGTCAAGTCAACAGCCCCATAAAACACAGACTGTGTTCAAAACTTCTTGTTGGATGAGCCTGTGGTAACTAAAGTGAACATTGAAAGTACTCTTTATATGGTGAATTTGAGTATGATGACAAAAAGTAAATCAGAAATATTTCAGTTGCATTATATTGCCTTTAATGACAAAGGAATACAGCTTTTGCTATCTGTGATGAATGCCTAAAGCTCTAAAACAAAGCAACAGTTTGTGAAAGATCTCAGGTTGAAGAAGCAGAAGCCTGTCAATTTTGCATATTAGAATATACAGTATACTAAATGGTAAACCTTAATATTTTTTATATCTGCTTTTTTTCGCTAGCTTTTTCAAAGCTTGCTAAATGCTTTTTATTAGTGGTACAGCCTAGTCTTTTCTTTTTTGTTCTTATTTTCTAAGTTCTAAAAGTCTTTTCACAAGGACTTTCAAATTTGCTCCTTATGGTTAATTTTTTCAGGTATTCTTATTCAACTCTTCACAAGAAACTTACTGAAATTTTCAGATTTGTAGAATCATCATGGACACCAGAAATGAAGGTAGAAGTGAATGTGGTGTGTGCCCACGAGTGAACTTCTCTTTATAAGAACAAACAAGTGCTCATGTTCTACCATTTTTTCACAGCCAAAGAAACGCTGGCATGTAAAGTTTGCCATCAAGGTAATGTTTGACATTTTCTTCTATAATAAGAGAATCACGATTCCCATTCCATTTGACAGAGGCCAGACTGTGTCTTCAGGTGTCTACACAAAGAAATATCTGGCTAAAGTTTTCCATTGCCTGAGCTGGAGCCTTGTGATTTCGGGTTCTTCCCCAAAATCAAGGCACATGTGCATGGAAACTGCTATGAGGTTCGAGAAGACATGATCAAAGCAGTGAATGAAGAGCTGGCAAAGCTGAAAGAAAATGAAATTTGGGAGTGTTTTGAAAAATGGATCAACAGATTGCATAAAGGTGGCGGTGATTTTGTGGAGAAGTAGGGAATGAATAAGCTTTCTGAGGAAAAAATATGTTGGTGTTATCTCTTTTATTTCTATTACCACGTATGAACTTTTGGAATTCCCTTTATTGTATGGCTGTTTTTCTTGAGAACTAATATTTTTGTGTCCGGATTTGATTTCCACCTTGCAAGTGAGTATTTTTTAAGTAAACCTAAATAATTTCTGGTTAGTTGTCTTTTTTTGCCAATACAGAATGATGACTTGTAGCAATTCCAGACCATCTTTAAATGACTTTAAATATTCTATTTGTATGTGAGGCAGTGCTGGTTGAAGCCTATTTGGAGCCCTAGGAGAAGTGGATATATGTCACCCATCCTTGTCCATAG
The DNA here is from genome assembly GCF_900747795.2 of Erpetoichthys calabaricus. Lineage (NCBI taxonomy): Eukaryota > Metazoa > Chordata > Cladistia > Polypteriformes > Polypteridae > Erpetoichthys > Erpetoichthys calabaricus. Next base: position 49,740,178 of record NC_041397.2, on the reverse strand, counting down.
CAGGAAGTTGGTATTATTAGGCTTTGATGACTTGTCGGTGGGAGGATCTCCCCCTCAGTCACCCTTTCAGTAGCACAACTAGCACCCTCTGTGTATATAAGGAGAGCACACTATTTGGTGTATGGAACTTTCATAAACAGCACCCAGCAGGTACCCATACAGTATCATCAGAGTTAGATGATTAGGGGTGACCTGGGGAAGGTCACTCTCAGTATTTGGAGTGCACCCCACTTAACTTTCATAAATGGTGCACCTCAGATGATGGTGCCCTAGGCAGCCATCTATTTTGCCTAATGGATTGAATGGCTCTGATGTAATACAGTATTTATAAAAGGAACACAGTCAGGTTGTCCATGAAGTTATTTTCCTTCCTTAGCGGTACATTTTTTCTCAAAAATACATGTAAAAATCATTACATTTTTTGACTGGAAAAATTACATTTTTATTAAATCTCATCTTTCTACTATAAAACATGGAAAACACAAAAATGACAAAGTCAGAAATGTAGAGGTTATAATATTGATACAAATAATAATAATGATGAATAATGATAATAATAATATAAACAATACAATGCATATATGTGAGAGATACAAGCATCACTTTTGGATTCCCGGAATCAACTTAGGTTTCACTGACCATTTTCATTTCACTGCCCGAAGACAGATTCACCTTGTCATCACTGCTGATGAGAGGAGTTCCTTACGAGACGCCATTATGAGGCTAGGAGAAGATGTGTCTACACTGTTTGCACAGGTAATGCTCAGGCCTGACGCTTTCGCAAGACACACCTATACCGAGGCCCCAGTAATACTCGGCAATAACGCTGTTGGCACTTTTACAGCCCGAGTAAACTTCGGGTCTTACGCGAGATGTTTCTATACCGTTGTCCAAGTGATACTCAGGACTAACGATTTTAGCACAGTTTTTACAGCCCAAGTCATGCTTGGGTCTAACGCTAAGGTGTTTAAGCTTCCAGTCCATGAGCAACATACATGTTCACCCATGTGAATGAAGTATATATACTTAAACAGTTTAAATGTCATTTAATAAATATATTTTCAAGTGCTTTCTGTAATACATAAAACTTATTATATATAAATACATACAAGCAAAATACACACTGCTCAGAAAAATTAAAGGAACACTTAATCATCACAGTCTAACACTGATTCAGTTAACCTTCAGGAATATCAACCTGTTCAGTTAGGAAGCATAAGCGATTGTGAATCAAATTCACCTGCTTTGGTGCAAATGAAAGTAACAACAGGTGCACTGGATGGGCAATAGCAAGACAGCCCCGACAAAGGGAATGGTGATCACAGACATTTACACTCTCCTTATCCTTCCTGACTGATTCTTCTCTAGATTTGTGTTTTGCTAGTGTCCTTGTCACTACTGGTAGCATGAGGCAATGCCTGTAGCCAATTCAGGCTGCACATGTAGTCCAGCTCCTCCAGGGTGGCATATCCATACATTCCATCACAAGAAGGGTTCCTGTGTCTCCCAGCACAGTCTCAAGAGAATGGAGGATATACCAGGAGATGGGCCGTTACAAGAGGAAAGTTGGACAGGGCTGTAGAAGGGCATCAACCCAGTCACAGGACCAGTATCTGCTACTTTGTGCAAAGAGGAACATAAGGAGCACTGCAGGAGCCTTTACAAAATTACCTCCATCTGGCTACTGGTATGCATGTTTCTAACGAAACTGCCAAAAACCGAATGATGGCATGAGGGCCCGACATCCTCTAGTGGGACATGTGCTTACAGCCCATCACCGTGCAGCTCGATTGGCATTCTCCAGAAAATACAATAGCAGCTCCTCTATTGGCACCCTGCTGTCTTCACAGATGAAAGCAGGTTCACACTGAGCACATGTGACAGACGTGAAAGAGCATGGAATTGCCATGGTGAATTTTATGCAACATCATCGAGCATGACCAGTTTGGCAGTGGTTAGGGGGTGTTCATATCTTTGGAGGGTTGCACAGAACTCCACGTGCTAGGCAACGGTACCCTGACTGCTGTTAGGTACTGGGATGAACTCCTCAGAGCCACTGTCAGACCTTACGCTGGTGCAGTGGTTCTTCATGGTGCAGGACAATACCCGGCCTCATATGGCCAAATTGTGTATTCATTAATGCCAATGACTGGTACCCACACATTCCCCAGACCTTAATACAATTGAGAACCTCTGGGATGTTAATGTAATGATTCATCCAACGCTATCAAGTAGCACCACAGACTCTCCAGGAGCTCATTGATGCCCTGATCTAGGTCTGGGAGGAGATCCTGCAGGACACCATCCACCATCTGATCAGGAGCATGCCCACACATTGTTGGGAATCCATATAGGCACATGGGGGCCATACACACTACTGAGTCATATTATGAGTTACCGTGATGAAATTCATACAAGTTGGATTAGACTGTGATTTCAATATTTGACTTTGATTTTTGTTGTTGATGTTGTGTTCCCTTAATTTTTTTGAGCAGTGTATATTAATTATTGAAATGTTTTCTCACACTAACCTGGCGATTAGAGGAAACACTGTAGGCTAAATAAACAAACTTCTCTTTGAACCTCTCTTGCTTATGAATTTCTGGTCATTGTCTACTCCACTCTAAGAATATGGTCAATTTGCTGCCTCATCTGCCTCCATTAAAGAATAAAATTCAACATTCTTAGTTACCAATTGTGCTACATGGCTCCAGTATGGACTTCTGTTTTCTGAAATAATTCTCTTTTGTCCTGTTCTTTTGTATGGATTTGAGGTCCACGGTCATGTCAGTGACATCAAGTATTACATGCCGTTCAAAATGTATACGCTTAATAGGGACAAAATATAAATACTGTTGTTACCAAATAAGCCTCAGCTGACTAAACTAGAATTGTTCACTGTTTTATCTGATAATTTTCCAGTCATTCTGCAAATACTGTCAGGAACACAAGGTTAATGTTTATCTCTTATTTAATTTGAATTAGTTTTATGCCAGAAATGTCATCTGTCCACAGCTATCTTGACAGTGACAGATTCATAGATAGATAGATAGATTGATAGATACTTTATTAATCCCCAAGGGGAAATTCACATACTCCAGCAGCAGCATACTGATAAAAAACAATATTAAATTAAAGAGTGATAAAAATGCAGGAATAAAAGACAGTAACTTTGTATAATGTTAATGTTTACTCTCCCAGGTGGAATTGAATAGTTGCATAGTGTGGGGGAGGAACGATCTCCTCAGTCTGTCAGTGGAGCAGGACAGTGACAGCAGTCTGTTGCTAAAGCTGCTCCTCTGTCTGGAGATGATCCTGTTCAGTGGATGCAGTGGATTTTCCATGATTGACAGGAGCCTGCTCAGCACCCGTCGCTCTGCCACGGATATCAAACTGTCCAGCTCCATGCCTACAATAGAGCCTGCCTTCTTCACCAGTTTGTCCAGGCATGAGGCGTCCCTCTTTTTTATGCTGCCTCCCCAGCACACCACCGCGTAGAAGAGGGCGCTCGCCACAACCGTCTGATAGAACATCTGCAGCCTCTTATTGCAGATGTTGAAGGATGCCAGCCTTCTAAGGAAGTATAGTCGGCTCTGTCCTCTCTTGCACAGAGCATCAGTATTGGCAGTCCAGTGCAATTTATCATCCAGCTGCACTCCCAGGTATTTATAGGTCTGCACCCTCTGCACACAGTCACCTCTGATGATCACGGGGTCTGGGAGGGGCCTGGGCCTCCTAAAATCCACCACCAGCTCCTTGGTTTTGCTGGTGTTCATTAAAGCAATCATGTAAATTTTATATAGCATCTCCTATAGTCAGTACTATAAGATACAGAGACTCTGTACAACCCAGATTTCAATTGCTAAAAATAGAAGAAAATAAATGAAGTAACAGCAATTAGAAAGCAGTGATGACTTAATGAAAACAAACATGTAAAAAAGGTGCTCCCAGACTTTCTGCCTTAATTGGTTACAGTGGGCTGCACTGACAACAACAGCACCTGTAGCTCTGCAGCAATCATGGCAATTATTATTTTTATGAAGGGTATTATATAGTGATTAAGAGCTCAGGCACAGTGAAAAAAGCAGATACCATAGGCTGCCAGGACTTAGGCTGGGAATTGCTGGTTTAGATGATCCATTGCTCAGTGCACACTGTTCTGGGAACAATATAGTCTTATCTTGCTGCCATAGAATTGAAATGTGGCAACTGAATGAAACGAACAGGTGACTCAAAAGATTAAATTACAGTACCTAGTGAAGAAATTAGCTTCCTCATTTTAGACGTTGCATTTTTTTCTCTGTTGCCGGTCCATGCTTATTTGCTTAGCTCCAGGTAATCACTGTTATGAGTATAAATAACTTATTTATGGCTCCTCTACTTCTGTTTGGATTAGATTTGGGTTTTGATTATAAGCAATATAATATTTCAAAGAATTATATTCAACACTATTAATAAAAACACAGAATTTCTCTCATCGTTAATTGATATTATTTGCTTTTCCTATTACTAGATCTCTCTTCTACATTTGACAGTCAACCATCAGATCCTCCTTGCCACCTTCTCTAACTTTAGCATCACTGAGACTGCTCTCAGATCATTTGAATCCTACCTTTTAGGCAGATCCTACGACGTGTCCTAGCAAGGAGAGGTTTCTAACTTGTATCAGGCAAGCACAGGGTGCCCCAAGATTCAGTATGGGGTCTTTCACTCTGTACGCCCCCTCACTAGACCCTGTCTGTACCCCAGCTACAGTATACTTGTTGTTCCCTCTAGAGGACCACACAGTCGCACAGCTAGAATCTCAGAATGTCACATTGATATCTAAACCTGGATGAAGGAGCAACCCTGGCTGAAGTGTAACACTAGTGACCCCCAAGTATTCCTGTAACTTTGAACCTTCAGTAGCCTCCTCAAGCACTTTTTCTTGTTTAATTTAGCTGTTTTATGTTGTAATAATTTGAACTCAAGTAAAGGGAGAAAACAAAAGCAAAACAAAATACTGTGTCTCTGAAGTAGCATCTGTGCTACTTTAAACAAATAAAAAATAGGCCACTTCTTTCCATTTCAAGGCCATGTGCTTCCACCAATAGGGGTGGAGGTTTCTACCTATCCTCCTTTAGTCCACGCTGATTAAACAGCAATATGATTCCTTGCCTCCATACCTCAGATTGTGTGCTGCTTGATCTCAGGCAAGATGTGTTAAGGCCTACCTCCAACCCTTCCTGTCCATACTGTCCCTTTATCATCCATTATCATCCTTAGGGAAAAATGCATGTTTCTGTCCTGGCCACAACTAACATATTTTGGTGCACCTGATTATTTGTCTGCTTGGGCACTCAGCACACAGACAGAGAGTGCCACCCCAAAGGTCCCTGTGGTGTCAGACTGGCATGTGTCTGGGAAGCCTTATACGGAACAGTGTTTAAGATGATGAAATAATAATGCAGTACTAGGTTCAGGATAATGTTCATCAGAATATTGAAAATGTCTTCAATATTGTAAATACAATATTTAGGGAAATGGTTTTGTATAAAAATTTAACCTTAAATTTCACTAAGATGAAAAAAAAAAAGTTATTGTGGGCTTCACAAAATAAGAAGAGTAACATCATCATCACCATCAAAGAGGCAACGGTGGAAAATGTCAGCTTCTTCCAGCTCATAGGCTTAAAAACGTCTAATTAACAACTAGAGAATTTCCAATTCAATCAAAGCTTTAATTAACCTAAAAAATACTCTATAGCTCACGTTGAAGACGGTCAAGGTGGTAAACTGGGATTAGAAGAATTACTGCAGTTTCCTTAGTAGTGGCATAGAGATACAATTCAGTATACTGGAATATTTTATCATTTTTCATAGTCTGATTTTATGCTTACTTCATGGCTGTCATTGTTTGTGGGCGTTGTGGGACAAGTAGGCCTTTCTGTATTGAAACAGTTTAACAAACCATTTACAGGTTTTAGCAATGTTTTAACTCTTATGTAATAGAATTAAATCAGTTTCTAGTGAGTTTTATCTTTTTCCAGCAGCCTTGTCTGATGACTTCTGCATCATCTATTGATAGGTACTACCTTTGGCTTAGTTATTTGGATGTTTTAGGACTGGGGTGTCGAACTCCAGGCCTGGAAGGCTACAGTTTTTTCTAATCAGTGACCAGCTTTCACTACTAATTAACTTCTTTACCTTCATTTTAATTGCCCTGTTTCAGTGCTCTGAATTAATTCATTTCTTCATTAAATGACAGCCAAGCAAAAATGAGACATGAAACGAGCCAACAGCTGACCAGCTAAACTGGGGCTTCAAACTGCGACCAGTTTCACTCCAACCACTTCTTAATGAGAAGCTGATTCTTGCTGTTAATTAAACCCATTATTTAATTCGATGGATTGTTGGTGCTCTCATTCTGCCAGAGCAGACATTTCCAAAACTATTGATTTTCTATTTTTTCTAAGAACACCGTCAAAATGTTTTGGTGACCTGAGAGATCAACCTTACTGAGACCTTCACCTTTCTTTATTTTCATATATTTTGTGATGGGCACAGGTGAGCTGCTCATATGGATTCTTGTTTTGTGTCTCGTTATTGTTTGGCTGCTAATTAATTAACTAAGGGTCCTGAGTCAAGTTAATTAAAATTAAAGGAAAAGAAGTTAATTAGTAGCAAAAGCTGGTCACTAATTAAGAAGATGGTTAGAATGAAAATGTGCAGCCACTGTGGCCATCTAGGATCAGAGTTTGACACCCCTGTTCTAGGAGGTTGTGATGCACCGCCTGTTCGGTGTAGCAGAGGTGATCAAAATGAAACTATCCCCGTGTTTACAAATCACAGTCCAAGAACTCTTAACATGAAGGTAATATTGAAACCTCACAACAGAACTTAGAATTGCTGAGCCCTTTTAGGAAATGAGGAATTAGCAAAGTCATCTCTCACAGTTTTATAGTTTTACCACTGCTTGCCATCAAGTGTTGCCTTTCGTAGCAATATTAAGTAGTAAGATTACAAATTCATTCAAAAGTGAGAAGTCATTCAGAGAGTATATTTTTGCCTTGCCATTATTTAATGAGATCTGACTCAAATGCCATCAAAATAAAGTCTTAGCTGCTATATAGGATTCGAGCCACCAAGTAATACTGTAGGATCAGAGCTCTGACGAGTAAGGGCAGAAAAGTAATCATCAAGTGGTGTGGATTTTAATAACAGATTAAATCTGATTGTTCTGCACCACATGTTGTTAGCTGTTATTTGTTGAGCTGTGCTCCCCCTTCATCTTGTCATTCATTAACACACCTGTTAGTCACGTCCCACACTCACAGTGGTGTCATAAATGTCACGTAAAGCATGTAGGTCCTATAATAAACACTTGAATACAATACACCCCATGTGTCTCACGTAGGCACCCCTTTATCTCTTGTTTCGGTCACATCCGAAGCGTATCTTTAAGGTATATAAACCCCTGGGTCTGGTTAGTTGTGGTACGCAGCAATTTGAACCTCTGTCTACGCACTTCTCTTGTCTTGCTCCAACCGTGGAAGTCACTCGCCTTGTAAGTGTCTTTTAAAGCTTTATTGTTTAATGTACACTGTCTGCTATGTATTGCTTTATAAATCACTATTTATTGTCTTTGGTTCTACACCTGTAAATACCTGTATGTTTCTTTTGTATATACTTCAGTTTACAACTAGGTACGTCGAGTACAAGCCTTGAAGAAAGCTCACCCCTTGTTGTTTCTATGTAGATGTGCTGAGTTGTTTAAGCTCTCTGCGGCCGTGTTGCACGGATAGTGCGGAGTGAGGCAGAAAACTGATCTTTAATTTTTGTCATTTACACAGTGACAAACATTGCTACAGTGTATGCTTAATACACTGCTGTTTGTTGTCTTGCTTTTCTATTATACTCTTTTGTATGTTATGGGTTATTTTGGGAATTAAATGTGAATAATATGGGCTATGTGAATAATAATTGTGGGCTGCATCAGGAGTGGGCAGGAGGAGGAGTATAGAAACCTCATCAAGGACTTTGTTAAATGGTGCAACTCAAACCACCTACTCCTGAACACCAGCAAAACCAAGGAGCTGGTGGTGGATTTTAGGAGGCCCAGGTCCCTCCTGGACCCCGTGATCATCAGAGGTGACTGTGTGCAGAGGGTACAGACCTATAAATACCTGGGAGTGCAGCTGGATGATAAATTGGACTGAACTGCCAATACTGATTCTCTGTGCAGGAGAGGACAGAGCCGGCTATACTTCCTTAGAAGACTGGCGTCCTTCAACATCTGCAATAAGATACTGCAGATATTCTACCAGACGGTTGTGGTTAGCGCCCTCTTCTACGCGGTGGTGTGCTGGGGAGGCAGCATTAAGAAGAAGGACACCTCACGCCTGGATAAACTGGTGAGGAAGGCAGGCTCTATTGTAGGCATGGAGCTGGACAGTTTGACATCCGTGGCAGAGTGACGGGCGCTCAGCAGGCTCCTATCAATTATGGAGAATCCACTGCATCCACTAAACAGCATCATCTCCAGACAGAGGAACAGCTTTAGCAACAGACTGCTATCACTTTCCTGCTCCACTGACAGACTGAGGAGATCGTTCCTCCCCCACACTATGCGACTCTTCAATTCCACCCGGGGGGTAAGCGTTAACATTATTCAAAGTTATTGTCTGTTTTTACCTACATTTTTATTACTCTTTTAATTAAATTTTTTTTTTTTTGTATCAGTATGCTGCTGCTGGAGTATGTGAATTTCCCCATGGGATTAATAAAGTATCTATCTATCTATCTATCTATCTATCTATCTATCTATCTATCTATCTATCTATCTATCTATCTATCTATCTATCTATCTATCTATCTATCTATCTATCTATCTATCTATCTATCTATCTATCTATCTATCTAATAAATCCAGTGTACTGGTAACATACACTGAAATTGAACTTAAATGTTGGTCATGAGCCTTCAGTATATAAATAAGTTTCTAGAATGGGACTCAGCTCAGGGGACAATTGCAGTGTTTTTGTTTTTTTCAAAAACGTATTGTGCGTAGCCTGCTGTACTTAAAATGCCTTTCTGTATTTCTAAACACTATGTCAGAAAACACCCCTCGAGTTCAGATGAGATTGACAATGTGATCAATATACAGTTCTTTATTAATGCTATAGATTTAATTTATATATTAAGAGTCAACAATAAAGAAGCATGAAGATGCAAAGGTTTTCTCACCTTATTTTCTGTATTCTAGCTGCTATTTAACAAATGGTTAAACTGTGGAAAGGCACTGTTGTGGTACATTCATGTACAGTATATGTATTGTTTGCTCTATTCATTTGTATAATTTTTAATTTCTTGCTCTCCTTACTTAACAGTAAAGCCGCCCGTCTATAATTTGGGGCAGCATTATTCTTTTGTTTTGCTTTTTTTTTGTCTTTTAATATGTGCACGTAATATTTTTTTATCTGTACTGCAGTGTGGAGCAGCTACTACTTTGTTTTTGCTCACCATGAATGCTAAAATGCAAATGTGAATTGATAAAGAGCAAGAAAAACTACTAACTAGAGGATAATAACTGCCACACATAATCACCCGATGTTATCCTGGTTATGTGTTGATCCATTGGCCAAAACAGCACTAACAGGGAAACATATCTCAGATATTACTTCACAAAGACTTAGAGCTATATAAAGGCTCACACATTCCTGTTAATGCTGAGTTACATCAATAGGATTTCTTCCACCAGAATCCTCTTTCTTACAATAGGTTTATTCTGCCTCTGGGATTTTATGCTGCAGTCAGTCAACTCCCACTTACTGTTCCCAAATGTGTGACTGCTGCACTGCACAGCTTGGGTTTTTTGGCCCTGGGGGTTCATAAATATATTTTTATTATCACTTGTAAATAGTTCTAAGATCCAAAGAGAAGTACCAAGTCAGGTTTAGTGGTCAAGTAAAGAACTACAACAGGAACTTACTCTGTCTTTATGGTTATTTAAATCAAACCAGTTTTAACATTCAAAGTATGAAAGCTTAGCTCATTTTAACATACTTTATTAATCTAAACCTAGGCAAATCTAAATAAAATGATGAGAGTATAAAAGGTTCTGTACAGTACATACTGTATTTAGTAAGCTATTATTCCTCCTGGCTTCATAGCTTTTGCTAACTTCTTGTTTCAACAATATTTTCCACTCATGTTTCATGTGCATCATACAATAAAAGTAATTACAAATACAAAATTAGATAACAGCATTAGAAGTTTTTCTCTCCATTAGCAGAATAGCTGACTATATTGTCCCAAGTTACAAGGCTCTTATGGAAGTCTTCTAGATCATTGTCCAAATAGCTTGCAGTGCATTGCTGTCTATTTTTTTTAAATGAAAGCTTACATATATATTGTGATGGAACTGGGACCGTCAGCAAGCTCCAAATCCCAAAATAGGATTACACACAGTGTCCCGGGTTCAAATAAAGGATGGTTTGTTAACCAAATTCCTCCACAAAGTAGCAAAAGCACAAACAAAACACAAGTAATATCTCTCTCTCTCTCCCTACAAATCACAATTCCTCTCACCACCGCACTGCCCTCCTCCAGTCCACAGAGGAAAAGTGTTCATACAGGACTGAGCTTTAGAACTGAAGACCTGTCTCTTCCCCTTATTTATTCGCCAAGAGTCCTGTCTTCAATTCACAAGCTTGTTCCCACGTGAATGCATTTACAGTGCATGCACTGCTCTGATTTTCCAGAAATATTTATTCAACAATATTTTAGCAAAAATGTATGCATTGTGCCTTTTCTGAGCATACAACTGGATGACTTGACATGTGGATCATGCAACACAAGTAACATGAGATTTTTAACAGACATTCACTGCCATCCAGCATTGGGTACCATAGACACTTATTCTATCAGAAAGTTTGTTATGTCCATTCTTCATAAAAACATGATATTTTATGGGGTATATAATATATAAAAATATAATTTTTGGGTAGAGTATTCCTTCAGTTCTGTCAAGCATCATAATAAAAGAAAATAGAAGGTGAGAACTCTGCCTCTATCACTTGCTGATCTTAACTGATTATGGTGATATACATTTGAGACTCAAAAAAGACAGAGTTACGAGGGTGCTGGAGGCAGGCTCATAGGAATGTTTCTGAAAAGTTATGTCTGTGAAGAAAGAAGGGAGAGGGTTAATTTCCAATAGTTACCATGATATGCTTAAAAAACAAATAATCGGTTGTTTTTTTTTTTTTTTTTTAATTTTTCTTTCTGCTTCCAATTTCTCATTATTGAGATTTTTCAAGAAAATTGGCCTAGGTCCAGAGATTCTGAATATTCCAGTGTCATAAAGTTAATTAAGCCTAGCAGCATAAAGTTCAGTTTAAAGATATTACCGAAAAGGAGCTATTGTTAGTATCTGATTAAATGTGTAGAATTCCTTTGGGAAAGAGTCAGGGTTATTGATCAAAAGTAATATGTGATGTAGCTGTAAGGCATTTGTTTTAAAACATTAGGCAAAAACTTAATAACAGAGACCCAGAAAGCTTTCAAAAATTAAATTAATAATTGGTTGAGTAATATCTACTGAGAAGGTCAGATGCTACATTCATCATAGACCTACATGTAAAACAGTTTCTAAAGTAAAGTATCATATTTTAAAGGCCTCTTAGTTAGCGTCTCTGTGTTTTTATTGTAATCTGTTCCATTATTATTCGAAGTAGAATCTAGCAGAGATAGAAAAATAGGTCTGACAGTTATTTATTAGCACACATATTTGATTCCAACAGTTATGTCATGTTATTATACCTGTCCCTCAAATTGTGAGAGCTTCAAGCTGGCAGATAGATTCTTAGAAATCTACATCAGCAAACATTTAGAAAATATATACTAGTAGTCATGAAGTTTAAGACTGTATTAGGAAGTAAAAAAAAGAGAAAACAACTGATTTTGGTGAACTAAAAGAAGAAGGGCAAAGAATTGCACAAGCCATGTAAATAAAAGTAGATCAATGGGAAATTATGACACCACAGTTTTTACATAAGGCTATCAGCATGTAAAAATGTGCCTGCTGTGTAATGAAAAATGATAAATCTAGACACTTAATTGCCTTCATTAATTCTGAATGAGATATAAATTTAACCCACTTCTTCTTTTGTTTTTGTTAGCACCTCACTAGCTGCTGTTGTCCAATGTCCTAGTGCAGGGGTCCCCAACTGCGGTCCTGGAGGGCCTCAGTGTCTGCAGGTTTTCATTCTAATCCTTTTCTTAATTAGTGACCTGCTTTTGCTGCTAATTAACATCTTCTGAATCAATTTTAATTGACTTGTTTTTTTAAGATTTGTTCCCCTGAATTTCTTCATCACTCCTCTGAATTGCTTCATTTCTTTCCTTAAATGGCACCCAAACAGAAATGAAATGTGAAGTGAGTGAACCAACAGAAGACCAACTAAGTCAGGGCCTGAAACTCCAACCAATGTCACTCCAACCAGTTGCTTAATTAGGCACTGATTCTTGTTAATTAAACCTGTTCTTAATTCCATGGCTTGTTGCTGCTCTCATTGTGCAATAGCAGACATTTCTGAAATTGTTGATTTTCTCTTTCCTAAGAGCACTGTTAAAATGTTTTCTGGACCCGAGCAGATCAACATTCCTGAGACCTTCACCTTTCTTCATTTTCAGATATTGTATGATCGACAATATTGGTCATGTTTTGATGTTCATGTTTTGGCTCTTTTTGTATTTCGTTATTGTTTGGCTGATAATTAAGGAAAAAGAAACAATTAAGGGGTCTGAGTCTTCAAGAGCAAGTCAAATAAAATTAATTCAAAGAAGTTAATTAGAAGCAAAAACAAGTCACTGATAAAGAAAAGGGTAAGAATGAAAACCTGCAGCCACTGGGGCCCTCCAGGACTGGAGTTGGGGACCCCAGTCCTAGTGCATGTGCATATATTCTCAGTACATAGAAAAACAATAGTTCCTAAAATTGGGATCTAACTGATGGTTGAGGACCACCTCTTGCTTGAACGAGATATCTTACTAACTCAAGAGAATGTTTGGATCAGTCGAATACTAAACTGCTCAAAAAGATTAAAGGAACACTTTGAAAACACATCAGATCTCAATGGGAAACATATCATGCTGGATATCTATACTGATATGGACTGGGTAATGTGTTAGGAACGAAAGGATGCCACATTGTTTGATGGAAATAAAAATTATCAACCTACAGAGGGCTGAACTCAAAGACACCCCAAAAATCAAAGTGAAAAAATGATGCGGCAGGCTAGTCCATTTTGCCAAAATTTCATTGCAGCAACTCAGAATCGTACTCAGTAGTTTGTATGGCCCCCACATGCTTGTATGCATGCCTGACAACATCGGGGGGGGGAGGGGGGCATGTGCCTAATGGGATCTCCTCCCATATTTGGACAAGGACATCACTGAGCTCCTGAGGTGCAAACTGGCGGTGTCGGATGGAACAAAACATAATGTCCCAGAGATGTTCTATTGGATTTAGGTCAGGCGAGTGTGGGGGCCAGTCAATGGTATTAATTCCTTCATCCTCCAGGAACTGCCTGCATACAACAACAACAACAACAACATTTATTTATATAGCACATTTTCATACAAGAAATGTAGCTCAAAGTGCTTTACATAATGAAGAAAAGAAAAAATAAAAGACAAAGTAAGAATTAAAATAAGACAACACTAATTAACATAGAATAAGAGTAAGGTCCGATGGCCAGGGAGGACAGAAAAAACAAAAAAAAAAACTCCAGACGGCTGGAGAAAAAAATAAAATCTGTAGGGGTTCCAGACCATGAGACCGCCCAGTCCCCTCTGGGCATTCTACCTAACATGCATACTCTCGCCACATGAGGCCACCAGGAGGAACCCAGGACCCACTGTACCAGCATAGGGTCTGACAATGGGTCCAAGGATTTCATCCCGATACCTAATGGCAGTCAAGGTGCCATCGTCTAGCCTGTAGAGGTCTGTGCGTTCCTCCATGAATATGTCTCCCCAGACCATCACTGACCCACCACAAAACCAGTCATGCTGAACGATGTTACAGGCAGCATAACGTTCTCCATGGCTTCTCCAATCCCTTTCATGTCTGTCACATGTGCTCGGGGTGAACCTTGTTTCCTCTGTGAAAAGCACAGGGCGCCAGTGGTGGACCTGCCAATTCTGGTATTCTATGGCAAATGCCAATTGAGCCCCACAGTGCCAGGCAGTGAGCACAGGGCCCACTAGAGAATGTTGGGCTCTCAGGCCACCCTCATGAAGTCTGTTTCTGATTGTTTGGTCAGAGACATTCACACCAGTGGCCTGCTGGAGGTCATTTTGTAGGGCTCTGGCAGCGCTCATTCCGTTCCTCCTTGCCCAAAGGAGCAGAGACTTTCTACGGCCCTGTCCAGCTCTCCTAGAGTAATTGCCTGTCCTGGAATCTCCTCCGTGCCCTTGAAACTGTGCTGGGAGACACAACAAACCTTCTGGCATTGGCACGTATTGATGTGCCATCCTGGAGAAGTTGGACTACCTGTGCAACCTCTGTAGGGTCCAGGTATCGCCTCATGCTACCAGTAGTGACACTGCAAAACAAGTGAAAAAACAGTCAGAAAAAATGACGAGGGGAAAATGTCAGTGGCCTCCACCTGTTAAACCATCCTGTTTTGGGGGTCGTCTCATTGTTGCCCCTCTAGTGCACCTGTTGTTAATTTCATTAACACCAAATCAGCTGAAACTGATTAACAATCCCCTCTGCTACTTAACTGACCAGATCGATAGCCCAGAAGTTTCATTGACTTGATGCTATACTCTGATTAAAAAGTGTTCCTTTAATTTTTTTGAGCAGTATATACTGTATATCCAAATGTGAGGTTTGAATTATGGGGGCTTCTGTGGGTAAGATGTTTTTACATTCTAAATAAAACACTGGCTAAAAGCCAAGTAGATAGGGATGATATTTTATATGTACTGATCCTTTCACATTAAAGCATTTGATTAAAGTGTGAAATGAAATTTGCACAATGATATTGTTTAAAAAGTGAATTTTCCAAAGGGTGAATAAAGATTCATTTAAAGCTAGCATCCAGAATGCTTTGGAAACAGAATCAACTTTTTAAAAATGTAATGAATAAAGTAGAGAAACTCTATGTTTTAGCCATTGAAAATGAGACTAAAGAAGATTATATTTTGTTGTCTCAGAGGAAAGAGAAAAAGTGTTCAAAAAACTGCTGAATGGAAATTGCTTCAGGATTAAAACAAGATGCAATACATAGACTCAGAGATAAAACTGGAAGTCCTGCAGAGAAAGAGAGCAGGAGAAAAACACTGGATGAATGTTAATGTTCAAGATAGATTGTGTTTTCCTATCATTCCAAATGCACTTTAAAATCTACCCCAGGACCTGATATATGGTGGTGGGGAGGGAAACCAGTATATTAAGTTAGATGTGAAATCATCATACTGACACAGTTTGCAAAGAAACAACATGGCTCTAGCTAGAAGTGGCATGTTTTATAATACAACATTATTAAAAAAGAAAGTAGTTTTAACTCAGCCACTACCATCAAGCTACCTGAGTAAAGTGCGGTGGATTATTTTAAGTCTTAGTACCCATGCACACATACATCCAAATATGAATCACAGTACATTTTACACTGGTCAGTAATGAAAAGTATAATTAAATAGACATCTTCGTATTAATTCTTTCAGTAAAAATGTACTTTATGTAGTTGAGACACTTTATACCATGGGTGGCATGGTGGAGCAGTGCTAGCGCTGCCACCACTCAGTAAGGAGACCAGGATTCACTTCCCGGGTCCTCCATGGGTGTCCTCCTTGCATGTTCTCTCCGTGACTGCAAGGGTTTCCTCAGGGTTCTCCAGTTTCCACTCACAGTCCAAAGGCATGCAAGTTGGTTGGATTGGTGATGCTAAATTGGCCCTAATGGGTGCTTGGGTTGTGAGTATGTGGGTGTTCACCCTGCGATGGACTGGCGCTTCATCCAGGGTTTGTTCCTGCCTTGTGCCCTGTGCCAGCTGGGATATGCTCCACCGCCCTCCGTGACCCTGTTCAGGACAAGTGGTTTAGAAAATAACTGACTTTATATCATTTTGTGTTTTTCGTTAAACTACATATGCACTGTGTAAGTTTTACATTCTACTGTTCCTAACAAACATTTGTAGAACATAAGAAAAACAATGACAAGCCCAGGCCATTCAGTCTAATGCCGATCGCAAATGCCTAATCGCCAAAAGTGTCACGATTTCAAAGTGCCATAGGTGCTACTTTCAAGCTACTGACCAGTACATCTGAACCACTGCACTTTTTTCTTTGAGAATTATCTTCATGTTCGTCCACAATTCCTGCATTGAGTAAAAATGTACAGTCAACGCAGCAATTCCACAAAAGTGTGATGTAATAAAGATGAAGTTTGTTAACTGAAATTGTTGCTGCTCTTTTACATGTGTTCCCAAAGACGCTGAATTATTACAAATCAAAGTTTAGACATTATTTTTCTTTGATTCTACAGCTGTGTTCAGCTTATTTTCAGTGACAGGGACCCTGGAACAGTGGAGTTTTCTTATGCTCAAAGGATCTCTTTCTTTTTTTCTGCCACCATTTTTTTGTGTACACTGCTCTTCCAGCGCCACTCAATTTCAGGATTATCTGGATCCATTCCAGGTTTTAATAACAATTCCATTCTCCGTAATCCAGGATAGCTCAGGTTGTTTGAATTGCATAACTCCTGAAATAATTATTCCAAAATTGAGGTATGTTGCAGAAAGCCCATTTTTAAGCTGTAATTAACTGTTATGGATTAAGGATCACTACTGACTACTGACATCCATTAGTGTTTAACTATGATGTCTTAAAAGGTTTATAAGGTTTAGGTCTCTCTTGATTTTAAGGCCTTGGTGCTGTCTTTGACAAACTCAAAATTTTCCTTACAAGGTTAGGATTTGGTTTGAATGAAAAGTGGTTATTTATTTATTTATTTAGTCAGAGTGGGAAATAACAGGAACAAAAAAATATTGTATGTTGATTTAGCATTTTACCACCACAGCTTACCAGGAAAAAGAGTTAAAAGTTCAGATGAGATATATTACAAGTATATTACAGTAGATGATAAAATAAAACATTATATGTACTGTGAATAATATGTGAAATATTTAAATATTTGACAAGTTGCTCTGCAAATTCCTGCTTATAAATCAAATCCCAAAATTGCACTTGTCATAAATGAGTAACCACTAAAGAGTTTGTAGTGTTATATGCCTATAATTATAATTTATAAGAATTTGATATGATAGTAATGTCAGTAACTAACAAGCTATTATGGCCATATAGGGTTAAGAAAATGCATTTTCCAGGTCTACACAATTCTTGGCCACATGATATTTTTAGAATCTAACAATAATTAGCACAGATGGCACCGTTAATGACAAGTCAATTACATTACGAATTGTTATTATCATCTCCAAATATTTTGTCCATAGTCAGAGGCTTGTATAAAAAACGAAGCTGACTTTTTTTAAGGGCAAAGTACAAAGTGCAGGCATATAAATGTAAAACTACATTTTTTGTTTACTTGTTTGTTTACATCTCACAAATCTACAGCCTCCTATTTTAACTTTTCTTTGGGGTCCTTTTGTTCTTTTATAAAATTTCTTCTGGGTGTAGAATCGATGCTCTTTGATTTGGTTCAGATCTCAGCCCCTGTCACTATCTGTAGTGTTACATTGTCTGCTCATCTCTTTTGGTTTTCCACCTTAGCCCTGAATAAGTGCACGTTACCCTAAATGGTGTGTGAGTCTGGGTGTACATAAGTGTGTCTCATGATGAGCTGAAGTTCATAACCCCACCCAAGGTGTGATGAAATTAGGCATTAGTTTTTCATGGAGATTTTCAAGTATAAGTAATTCAATTATGATGTCAGTTTTGAAATCTGCATTTTTAAGGCTAACAAAATATTATATTGGTATAGTTGTGAACATTTTGTAGATCCCATTGTTAAGATGTGGTCTCACAGGTCGCAGAATTTAAAGTCACTAATGTGACAGGTTAAAAGGTCACCTGTAATGACTTCTTCTCATCCATGTTTGTCTTTTTGGATTATGATCTTTTTGCTGTGTTATTCAGACAATGATTCTCACTTCACGCTTTTGTATAGACAAAAGTATTCTCGATTTTTTCCAGTTTCTTCTTGTCCTACTCTCTCTAAAATTGCTAGTGATCTATCTCTAACAGAACAACAAGCAGCAACCATTAGAAAAGGCATGAACCCAAACAAAAGCCCCTAGACGAACAAAAAGCACAGAAAAACATGCCCAACACTCTCATACTTGGGAAACCCCTCTTAAAAATATTAATCAGTGTAATCTGTCACTTGCAATCTTTTTTTCTGCAACTACAGTTGAAGTATACTTGTAACTAATGTCAAGAGATAATGGCTTTATTATGTCTTCCTTTTTTATTTAAATGTTTCATGTCTTTGTAAGCTTGATTTTGAGGAAGTTCTACAAAAAGGGTAACCGTCTGTGTGGACTTTGGCTGTTCTCCTCATGTTCGCATGGAGATTTTTCCACAAAGTCTGATTTTCGCATATTAAGTTGACTGGAAACTAAAATTGACCCTCTGTATTAGTCTTTGTTGCAGTGAACTGTTTTTCCTACCCAGTATTCAATGCTACTGAGATCACCCTGTAAGCCTATACTGTACTAATCAGTCTAGGAAAATGAATGGAAGGTGAATTATTCAAAGTCAACTAATTTTATAATGTTATTAACTTAGAACCTAAGGGCTAACTCTCAGAAATTTTTACTTTTTTATTGAAAATGGGAAAAAAACACAGTGGTCAGCATAAAATAAGAGAAATTTTTAGCACACAATGAATACAGTCCTACATGGATCCACCATCCTGGGTTTGAATCTCATGTCCATGTACCGTTTACATTGTGTTTGAATGATTTTTTCCTGGTATGCTAGTCATCCTCCCACATGTATGTTACGCAAGAATATTGGCCCATTAGGTCTCCTCTCGTGTGTCAAATCTGTTATGTTCTTATGTTCATTAAGCTGATGTTACATTACGTGACTCTTTGTTGTGGGGCAGTGGTTCCCAAACTCAGTCCTGGGGACCCCCCTGTGACTGCAGGTTTTTGTTCCCAATGAAATTCACAATCAGTGATAATAATCAATGACAACTGATCTAATTTAATTAGCTGGTGTTTTTTACACTGCTCTTATTCTGCATTCAGAAAAACACAACAGTACGGTTTAGAAATATTTCTGTTTTTTTCTGAAGCTATAAATGCTTGAACTCTCTTTTGTTGTTTACCTATTATTTTCTCATTTTCCTGTGTAGTTTGCTGCTTTCATCATCCCGGGTGTCTGCTATGCTGGTTGTTAATTGTCAGTATTAGGGTTAAAAGAAGAAAGCAAAGACTTCGGTGTCAGACTTGCTAATTAGTAAATAATCATTTAAATAACCAGAATACCTGGAAAAGTAGAATGAAAATTAGGTTGAAAATGCTGTTAATGACTCAAAAAATGACATATTCCCCATATAACTGCTTATTACATTTTAATAAAAATCTACCAAACTTACTTTATAATTTCTACATTGACTCCAAAACACAGAAACTGGGAAATAACCACTCACTTAAATTGGCTAAGAGTCCAATGAAAAATGAAAGTTGGTTGAAACAAAAACCTGCAGCTACTGTGGGTCCCCAGGATCAAGTTTGGGAACCACTGTTGTGGGCTATGTCAGATTTACCAGTTACATTTTCTGATCTCGTCATGGCACCATGTCAAATTTCACAGCTGGCGATGGCAGCCCATGTCACATTTACCAAGTGAGCACAGATCTTTCAGTCCAGTCGTGCTTGACCCTTTACTGACAGCCAATAGCGTACTGTCTGACAGAGTCAGTGATTTATAAAGGATTAATAGATGATGCAAGTTCAGAAGCAATGTGTGCCCTTTATTTATTTTTTCCATTCTCTTATGATATGTAAAACATTAGAAAGGCAAGCTTCTGTGCTTTTAGTGAGGTTCAAAACTTGCATGCTCCTTATTCCTTGTTGCCACATTCTATGCATTGTACGTTCCACTGAATGTTCATTCGTTCTCAGCTCTTGCATTCAAAGAACCTACCCTTCTGACCCAAGAGAAAATCAAACCTGTTGGATTTTTTCCTAGCCAGTTGCAGACTAGTTGGTGTTATTTGTGTCACATTAGACGAACAGCTTAATGGGAGCGTGCAGCCAACTGCTTCTGACTGGCTAAGATTATGTTAAAAAGTCATCTAATGTGATTCTTTAGGGTCTTTGCATACAGTAAGTGGGGCCTGTGATGAACAGGTATAATGTTCAGGGTTTATTCCTCAATTCACCTGAATCTTCTGTAATAGGCTCTAGTCCCACCTGTTCCTGAATTGCATTAAGTTGGTCTGAAATTGTATGTTGTGTTATAAAAGAGAAAAAGGCAGAAAAAATCTTAAATCAATTCTAAGAAAACTTTTGTTTAAAATTTTGCTTGCAAAATTCCATTGCCTTTACTACATTCTTTTACGACTTTGATAAAAACATGCTTACCAATAATATATCTGAAAATGTATTCACATTCCCTCAGGCACCACATTTTGACACAATTTAATTTGAGCATTTTACATCTTATCATTACATTTTTCTAGATAACATTAAAATGATCTTCCTTATCACTTTTAAATTGCTCTTTTAAATTTCTAATTATAATTGCAATTTTCATACGAGCGTTAAGTGTCTGCTGCTTTTAATATGCACATAATAATCTTTTGTAAATTGAAATAGTAGGTCAAATTATTGAGTTAATTTTTTTTTCAATTGATGCCTGCATTCTTACTGAGTGTTAATTACTTTTTAATCACTATATATATGATAAAGGTTTGGACTTACTTTGCGTAAGGATTGTGATGGAAGATACACAAGTCCTTATGTGTATGACAACTGGATGGCTGGCAAAAGTTTAAATTAGAAAAGATCAAGCACTTTATCTAAACACTAGACAAAAGCATACTAAAAAAAACAGGGGACATGACAGTACTCTCTGAGTAACCAAAATCTTATTATAAAGGATCAATGAAAACAGAAAGCTTAGTTCAAAACAATTAAAAATAAGACCAACTATTTTGGGTAAGGGTTGTTGTGTAGGAGGTAGATGATCTGGTAGTTGGGCAATAATCATTTTCATATACACACAGGAAGGCCTAAAAAGCATTGGGAATCCACAATAGACTACCACTTTAAAGCTATCTAGAAAAGAAAGAAAGATAAATGGAAAAAACATATAAAATGAAATAAAACAAAATGTGAGGATAGTTTCAACTATTTGTTGGACTTTTTATGGCTATTTATCTTAAAGATCAGAAGGAGCAGTGTGGGCAGTGAGTCAAAAATGGACTCATGTTTTTTTTGGGGGGGGCTGTTGTCCACCTGCTGACTATAGTAACAAAAAATAAACATGTGAGCTATAGCATAACTACAGTATAACATCCTTCCCTTGTGTTTCCTTCCAAAAGGTCCCTGTAAGACTTTAGGTCAAGAATCAGTGCTGGTATCGACAAGATTGACAGTTCAAATCCTGTTACTGCCAGAAGGGATCCTACTCCTTTGGGCCCTTGAACAAGGTCCTTAACCTGAAAATTGCTCTGGGATGCTGTACAATGACTGACCCTCTGCTTTGACCTCCAAAGGTCATGAAAAAAGTCAGTTTCCCCTTGGGGATTAATAAAGTGTATCAAAATTAATTAATTAATCAATTTTTTTGTTCCCAAACAGTACCTAGACTGATGGGTAGGAACCCTTCTGGTAGTAATCTTCTAGATACCAGCACAGATCCTTAGCCTCAGAGCCACCTCTCCGATCTCTAATATCAGGTAGAAATTCACCAAACAAGAGTCTTCAAATGCTTCTTTGCCACACTGAGAGAGTCTGGATTCTGAATGGAGGTGGTCAGCTTGCTCCACCAGCCAGAAGCTATGCATGAAAAGAGTCTGAACTGAAGTGGAATTTCCAGATGCCATTCAACAGCCAACCTGAGTGGTTGAATAGGAATATATGACCTCAGAAGTGTCTGGGTACTGATGCACTGACTTCTCTAGAGGCAAGAATCAAGGATTTGAGCTTAATACATGTTATTACAGGAGGCTAATGTAGAGCTGTGAAAAAAGGAGTGACATGTGCCCACCTAGGCTGCTTGAACACCAGATGTGCCGCTGCATTTTGAATCATCTGCAGTGGCTTGGCAACACATGGCAGTACTCCTACCAGCAGAGAGTTGAAGTAGTCCAGATGTGACAAAAGTAAAGTCTGGAACAAGAGTATTGCTTCATATTCTGTCAAATACGGTCTGATCTTGCAGACATTGTATTGAGTGAATCTACAAGACCAAGAGGTTATAGAATCATGGTCCTGAAAGACAGCTGGTCATTAATCACCACCACAAAGTTTCCTACTTGGTGAGTGTTAGTGATAAAGAGCCAAACTGGACAGAGATGGGATGTTGCAAGGACAGAATGTGAATTTGCCAGGTTGAGCTGGAGATGGTGTTACTTCATTCAGGTTGCAATATCAATGAGAAATGCAGAGATTCTAGCTGATACTGTGTGGTTCTCTGTGGGGAATGACAGGTGCAGCTGCACATCATCATCATAGCACTGATAAGAAAAAACATGGAACTGAAAAATAACACCTAGTGAGGAAGTGTATAGAGAGTAGAAGAGATGGCCCAACACTAATCCTTGGGGTAGTCCTGTGATTGCTTGGTACACCCTCTCTCCACACCAGAAATTAGGGTAGGATCTGCCCAAAAGGATCTGCCCCTGAGGGCAGTCCTTGTGATGCCAAGATCAGAGAGAGTATGGATTGAATGTGTTAAAAGCAGAGGAGAGATCTAGTAGGATGACCACAGATAACCTGTTAGTACCTCTAGCCTGCACTAATGTGTCGACAACAGTACATAGAGCCATCTTAATAGAATAGCTCTTCTTCAGTTCTGACCTATAAGGATAAAGCAGTGACTTAAAGATAAAGAAAGAGACTTGCTTAGAGACAGCCCCTTCCCATATGTTGAACAGAAAGGAGTCAATACAAAGTAAAGAAAGGAATTTGGTCAGAAAGGAATCAATACAAATTGATTAGGTAATGCAGTGCCATAGTGGGTAGTACTGTTGCTTCACAGATCCAGCTTCCTAAGTTTGAGATCCATGCCCAGTTGTTTGCATGTTTGGAGTCTGCACATTCTCACAGTGTGTGGGTTTACCTCTGGGTGTTCCTCTATTCCTCCCGCATTCCTAGAGATGTGTGGGGTAGGCTGACTGATGATTCCAGATTAGCCGTGTGTGCGGGTGTGTGTGTGGGGGTGTGTGAGTGAGTGGTGCCACGTCCAGGGCTGTTTCCTCAAGCTAGTGGCTTAGATTCTATTTCCCCTGTAACGTTGAAAAGGATTAAACAGGTTTGAGAATTGTATGGTATGCAATGTAATCCTTTAAATCAATAAAATATAAGAAAAAAAACTAACAAATACAGCCTTTTCAAACTTCTTTTACATGTGTCATATTTATCTTTTGTGATGGAATGCAGACGGACAGAAGTGGAGTGAAAATTTTCTGCAAGCCTAATATCTATCTCACCTATTAAATGCTGAACACTACCTTCAGCAA
Organism: Erpetoichthys calabaricus; assembly: GCF_900747795.2. Classification (NCBI taxonomy): domain Eukaryota; kingdom Metazoa; phylum Chordata; class Cladistia; order Polypteriformes; family Polypteridae; genus Erpetoichthys; species Erpetoichthys calabaricus. The sequence goes on along the minus strand of NC_041397.2, from coordinate 49,716,469 downwards.
GCACAGTAAATGAGGTCAGTGAACAAGAAAGGAGATCCCTGGCTGATTTTCAGAAGAAATAACATTTATTGTCATGTGTTGGAGACAAAGCTGCCCACTCAATCACTGCCTGACCTTGAATCTATTTCTTTAAAATTATTTTACCATACACCTATATTCATGATAGGTGCTATATAAAATAAATATTGTTTCTTGCAATTTTACCATTTAAACTCTATCTTTTCTATATTATTAAAATAACAAACAGAAATAAATGAATGAAAAATACATTTTAAAATTAAGCTTTATCATGCATAGGCCAACAAATTAAATAAGACAATTATTGATATTTGCTGTCAAATTTGAAAGCAAGAAGTCTGAAATTTTTTAGTACAGAAATGAAAATTTAAAAAATAACTTCAAAATTAGCCTAATGGAATCTGTTGCGTAGTTTTATCGAGATAATTTTAACAGATGCCTTCTCATGTCTGCATCATATTTTATGTAATGATTAAGAAGATTAGCGCAATATAATAACAAAAGTAATATCATTTTGGAAATAATGCAAAGCCAATATTAATTGGCATTTTGTGCAATGGAATGCCATTGTACTGGCAGGAAAAGGAAGAGAAAACTTATAAATTAACTAAAAGGCATAAATCAGTGCCAAAACCTATTCATGCATGACAAGGCAACCCTGATTGTCTCCTAACGTGCAGAGAATAAAAATGAGTTCTGTCATTAAGACACTTGACTCTTGTATGTGTTTTTTCAGCAGCAATGTGATTGTTGTCATAATGCACTGATTTATAACCAAAATTTCTCAGTGAGAGTGGTCTATGTAAAAAAAAAAAAACAAACGCAGGCTTTGATTAATAGAATTGTCTGCAGAGGCAATAGTAATCTAGCCATCACTGGAGACACGCCATTAAAAGAAAAGTGGCTATAAATGCCTTTTCAAATAATCAATTTTCAAAACAAACAGCATACTGTAATTTACAAGACTTAACGTTCCAGTACCTTCCACCAGGATGAGGCTGTGCTCACAAACAGATAAGTAATCTTGTTGTAGATCAGAAAAGGCAAGTCTTTGTTTAATGACTGTGCTGCAGTTTATGTTGCAGGACAAAATGACAAATAACAATCAATGTACCTATAAATTCTACATCACATAAACAATTTAGCTGAAGATTGTTTATAAATTGTCAATAAAAAAAAGCAGTTGCAATTTTATAAGGGCGATCTGTCACTGTGAGCGGGAGTATTATATAAGGTAGTTTCAGGTATGAAATGCCTCTATTTTATTTTCTGTTGCTTAAAATACACTTCTGTGAACACTGTCATTTTTTTTAAATGTCAGCATGTAGTAAATATTTGATTAATCTTTCAGTCTTTCACTTCCTATTAATTTTTTGTGTTTCACATTCTGATTAATGTTCAGTATAATATGTACAGTATGCCCATGCATCCCTTACAGATGAAATGCTGCAACGAGAATGTTGTGTCAATGCAGCTGTCATGATTTATGGTATGCAGCAGCAAAAGGGAAAGTGGAATAAACGCCATAGGATGTCATTGCAGCACTGAGTTGGTGTTTTGTTAAATACGCTCTTTAAGTTGTTAGTGCATAGAGAGCCATGTTGTAAGCTCTTTTTTGCCAGAAAAGACAAACACAATAAAGAGGATTAAATGTAAATTGTATTAGTTACAGGAAGAGAAAGTCTGAGTATTTGGTTTCTTATGCTAACATACACTACAGTAAGTGAGCTAATCTAATTTTTGGTGGTAATTTTATGACATATTTTACTTTTTAAATATAATGTAATATAACTGCAAACAATGTGTAACTTGTAATATTGCTGTTGACCCTGCTTATTTGTTATAAAACGTGTCAGGGTGGCTCTCTACTGCTAGCAAAGCTGCCTTGTATGTGGTGATGAGAGGCACCCTATGGAGGTTCACGTAACTGACCACATTCTGCTCCAACTGTGAAGAGTCTTTCAAAAGCATATATCAAGAGCACAGATTCTTTACATCTCTCTGACTTGCCTGTCAAATATTTCAGCTGCTCTCTTGCATCAGGCTGAACTAACAGACAACAAAAAGGGCAAACAGCATAGCACAAACTTCAAAGCAGATTCATGTAAGCTGCTGACAAATGTTTCTTTTCAAATGTAACTCCCTCTCTCATATTTAAACTGCTGCAGTGTCTACACTTTGTCACTGGCTTTGTTTTTGAGAATTAGTGCAATTACTGTTGCATGTAGCACATTAAACATTTACCACAAAACAAGTGAGGTTTATTAAAGTGTGGCACGATTTTCACATGAACATCATGACTCTCATTATCACTGCATGTGTCTAGATATTAATTATAACAGGGCCGGCAACCAGAAATTGCTTCAAAAACCTCAAAACAAAGACATACATGTATATTATGAAATTGAGGTTTGATTAGATCAAAATACTAAAGGGTTAAATAAACCAAAGAGGGTGAGTTCCCCCGGCCTTTCACTATTCCACACAATGATTAATTCTCCATCTGACTTTCTCTATTAGGTTCCCCCGGGTCCTGTATATGCATGAAAAAACTATTCACCTGCCATCTTTATTTGTTGTTTGTAAATCTGTTTTATATGGACAGCACTTATTAATGTAAATACTAGCTGGCACAGTTCACAATAAATTGTGGCTCATTAGTCTAGAGCTTAAATCAAAGTGCAGATGTGTCATCTCATTGAAATGAATTCAACAGTGTAACTGCAGTCCCTAATAACTATGATGTCACTTGCCACACGTTCAATCAGGACGTCGCTCTCGATGTGCTCATTCAAAGGCATTTGTCACATGGAATAATAAAATGCCTTAAATCTTTCACGTGGACTAAGTTATAGTGCCAGTTTGTCTGTAGCCTCAGTTATACAGCACTTGGTATAGGAGACTCAGCAGCAGTGCTAATGTTTGTGATGCCCCAGCTGTTGGAATAAAAACTACAATGCATTTTATCACTACATGTATTACAGAATACATTACAATAGATGGTGCATTGCAAACATTAACACTGAATATGCCCAAGAGTGTAACTTCTAGGCAGACAGAAATTGGCTGATATTACACTAGCTATGTTATCCGTCTAAGATGAGTTGAAATCTGAGTTATCACCGTAGACAATACAATAAAATACAATTTATTTTTGTATAGCCCAAAATCACACAAGAAGTGCCGCAATGGGTTTTAACAGACCCTGCCATTTGACAGCCCCCTAGCCTTTACTCTCTAAGAAGACAAGGAAAAACTCCCAAAAAAAAACCCTTGTAGGGAAAAAATGGAAGAAACCTTGGGAAAGGCAGTTCAAAGAAAGACCACTTTCCAGGTAGGTTGGGCATGCAGTGGGTGTCAAAAAGAAGGGGGTCAATACAATACAATACACAGAATAAAACACAAGTAATCGTCATAACAATATAATAGTAAAATAAAAATATTACAAGTCCAGAGCAGAATTTAACAGTAGATGATATCACATAATACAATTTGGATTTGTTTAGAGTCCTGAAGACCTCAGCCATCAAGCTGCCTTCCCCTATTGGCCATTCCATAGCTGAAACAGCGCTGGGCCACCCAGTCCGATAAAAGGACCCCTCTACCCAGCAATTACTGCGATCCTCCATCAGAGATGACTTTACCTTAGGCAGGCAAAACAACTTGGCAGGTGGGCAGTGGCACCAAGTGTCACATTTGAGTACCAAGAAGAGAAACAGAATAGGTGAAGGTTAGTAACAAATTATAACTATCATGTTACTTATGTTTTAGTGCTAATGACTAACAACAGAGATGACGTCTGTACAGTTAATCAGCAGCTCTAGTCAGGATATGCTAAACTGAAGTAGTGAGTCTTCAGCTGGGATTTGAAAGCTGAGACCGAAGGGGCATCTCTTATTGTAGCAGGCAGACTATTCCATAGTTTAGAGGCCCTGTAACTAAAAGCTCAACCTCCCACTGTTATTTTATTAATCCTTGGAATCATAAGCAGACCGGCATCTTGAGATCTTAATGTGCGCTCTGGTTTGTAAGTCATGATAAGTTCAGACAAGTAAGCCGGACCTCGACCATTTAATGCTTTATATGTTAAAAGAAGGATTTTGAAATCTGCCCTAAACTTAACCGGGAGCCAGTGTAAGGATTTAAGAACTGGAGTTATGTGTTCGTATTTTCTTGTTCTTGTAATAATTCTTACCGCAGCATTTTAGATTAACTGGAGGCTGTATAGACCTCAGCAATGCAATGCATATGTTTCTGTTATATGCCATTTGGTATTGGATTTGTAAAGCAGTGTTTATGTTTGTCATGCACCATCTGTTGAAATGACAAATGCAATGCATTTTACAACAAATTGTGGACTACAGGGCTAGAGCTTAAATCAAAGTGCAGATGTGTCATCTATTTGAAATGAATTCAACAGTGTAACTGCAGCCCCTAATAACTATGATGTCACTTGCTACACGTTCAATCAGGATATCACTCTCGACATGCTCATTCCAAGGCCTTTGTCACGTGGACTAATAAAATGTTTTGCATCTTTCTTTCCATCAGATGTTGTATATAACTTCTGCTGTAAAAATGAAATGGAAATTTATAAAAGGCTAATAGATGGAGGAACGCTGTTAGATTGGAGCTTACAGACTGTCACACAGAGGGAGGTAGCTAATTGTATGACTACAGGGGTCTGAAAATTGTATCCCAGAAGGTCAGTGTCCCACTTTACAGCTGTTAAAGTAATTTATTATTTATTTACACAATTTTTCCTTCTCTTATTTTTCTAAACTAATGAGGGCAGATCGCCAGAGTATTTAATGGACTTGAATAAGATTTGCATCCCCTCAACATTTCATTCATTTATTTCTTATATTTTTTAATTTAAATTTTCCTCTATTCAGTTATCGTCTCAGTTTGTCTGTAGCCTGAATTATACAGCACTTGGTGTAAGAGACTCAACAGCAGTGCTAATGTTTTTGATGCATCATCTGTTGGAATAAAAAGTATAATGCATTTTATCACTACATGCATTACAGAATACATTACAGTAGATGGTACACTGCAAACATTAACACTGAACATGCCCAACAGAGTATAACTTCTAGATGAACAGAAATAGGCTTATATTATACTAGCTATGCGACATGTCTGAGATGGGTTGAGATCTCTTCGTTAATGTTTGCATTGTTCCATACATTGCATATGTCTCTGTTATATGCAATTTGGTATTGAATTTGTGTTAAGAGGAGTGTTAATTTTTGTGATACACCATCTGTAGAAATGACAAATAGAATGCATTTTACAACTACAAATATCTGTAATGTGCCATCTGTTGGAGTGATACATAGCAACTGGACAGATACACAAACACTTATCCTTTTATTAAGGTGGACTAGTTGTGCTTCTCATCCAAGACAGGTTGAAAATCGAAAGCAACCAACGTTTGCAATGCAGTGTGTCCGTCCAGTAACATAGTGTGTCTTTGTTACATACTATTTGGTATAGGGTTTGTAAAAGCAGTGCTAATGTTTGTGATGTGTCATCTGTGGGATATCAGAGACATTGCAACTAGACAGACACTTTTCCTTTTATTAAGGTGGATAAATACAGTATTTGACATCCTTAAAATCTATTGATAGAAACCATTTTAAAAGTGTACTGGTAGGTTAGACATAATGTTAGGAATATTCATTCATGTCAGTAGAATCCAGGCTAAGGAGGAAGCAAACAAATGCCATGTCCTAACAATACTTTTTTCACTTGTGCCATTCTGTAGTTGAACACGGTGCAAAAACAAAATATATTTTACATTATTAAAAATAAAATCAATATTTCCTTAGCATGCAAAATGCAAAGAAGATAATTTGTGCATTCATTTCAATTAGAAAAGACTACTGCAATGCATTACTCCTTCAGTTTTAGATCCCACGCTTGTTTGTCTCTCTTGAATGCATTCTCTTAATATTGTGTTTAAACTTATGATCACTGCACAGATGCCAAACAAAGTATGCTTTGTAGTTTACACCTTATAGATGAGGATTTTGCCATTGAGTCAATCTGGTCTTTTTTTTTTTGTTTTGGAAAAAAATGGTTGTCATATTTTTTGTGCTGTCTATTGTCTCCATTTTAATTACTAAGAAGAGGGAAGTTTTGAAGGTATATTCTGGCCACCGATTGTGTCTCTGAGGTGTTATTTTATGATAAACCATCTCTTCATCTATTTATTTCTAAAATAGCTTTGTCCAATTAACTATTCAGTTGACTGCCAACAAACCTTAATGGGATTGTCAACCTAATGCAATTCCAGTGGAGTGCAAACATTGCGACAAATACTTTACTATACATGTTACACCACTAGCTGAAATGTTCCTATTCCAGTCCAAAATATGTTTTATTACTAATAAGAAAATCAATATGTTCTTACTATGCAGAATACAAAGAAAATAATTTGTACATTTATTTCAATTAGAACAGACTTCTTCAATGCATTATTCACAGGCTGTCCAAATTGTTTTTATGTGGCTTTCAGTTAGTTCAAAATACTGCGGCAAGAATCATTACTAGGACATGTGACCACAAAATCCCAGTTTAAGTGTTTACAACTGGCTCCAGTTATATTTGGGTCTAAATTCAAACTCCTTCTCACCTAGAAAGCTTTAAATGGTTTGTGTCCTGACAGAATGCATCAACAGTTACATACTGGAGCATACTTTACTATCACAACATGGCAGTCTTCTAAAGGTTCCAAGCATAAATTAAACTACTGTGAAGGTGATCTCCAGGGCTGCAAATCTATCGAATGTAGGGTTTAAATGAGGAAATATTCCTAAGCGTTAAATTTTGGACTAGTAGCGAAATGAAACTTTGAAACTGTGCTTATTTAAAAAGACTACAATAACCAAAACAACATGAAAGTTAATTTATGCAAAACATCTATATATGGGGGATGTTCAAAAAGTTTCCACATTTTTTTTAAATCTGTTTATTAAGGATTTCAAAAACAAATCACATCACTTTTATACATAGTCACCTTCGTTTGTGAAGCAATTTTCCCAGCATCATACCAACTTTTTAATACCCAATCTCCTCCCTCCTTCACCATTTCCGATGAAAATATAAAGTGCTGAAACTTTTTGAACGTGCCTCGTATAAAGAAATAAGTTGCCTGGTGGAACTTCTCCCCATGTTCATCAAAGAACACTCCCTCATTCTCAGGGCATGTAGAGAATGGATTTTTAAAGTGCTGGGTAGGAAGAGAGAAGCTTCTCAACATGTTCCTTGTAGATTTCTGCCATTATATTCCTTTGATAAAGAAAGGTTGGTATATTATTTTACCGTTTGATTATCTGTTATCTGGTCAAGACAATGGATGGATGAATCAATAAATCTGACTTTTCATATTTCTGCAAAAACCAATTAAACAACAACTTTCTCTCTATGGTACAAAAATGCATCTTTCTAACCTTTTAAATATAAATTCCTGGCTATTTTGAAGGAATAATAAGAAAAAAAAAACAGAGCAAAACATATGTAGTAGATATTTGATTTTTGGGCTGTTTCCATCTCCTCTAACATTAAGAACATGGAAAAGTACAATTTTTCACCTCATAATATACCTCAAATAATATTCTGAGCATGTAAAATATAAATGCCAAAAAACAAACATAATTATTTTTTAAAAATCAACTATTGTTTTTCCTTCAAAATGGTATTTTTCATTGAATCCAATATTTTGCAGAATTGGTTTATGGTAGAGAAATTCCAGTTTCATAAATTGATTCAGTGCTCCTAAATCTATAACTGATTTCAGTTTCTAAGCTATCTGCATAAAAATCAAGCACGGCAATCATTAAGTGCTGTTGCCAACTCCCTTCTAATATCTTTTGTAAACTACTTTCTCTTAACTTGATGCCGCTGCTACATTTGCAAACTACTAGTTCAACTCATAGGATATGAAACTGAAGGTATTGGGATCCTTTGTATCAATGATGAAAGATTTCATCTCCATCTGATACTGTTCAAGAAGTAGTATTGATATTGTAGAATTTCCAGTAGGAGCTGGGCAGCCAGTTGGTCTAGATCAGGGGTCTCCAAACTATGGCCCGCGGGCCCTCTCATCCGGCCCGTGGAGACTTTTTTATCTACGGAAAAAAAATACAGAAATTTACGTGTATCCTGCCAAGATCAGCCACCGCTTACATGGATGTTACATTTTTACCGAATTAAAATAGAGGCGCGAAGTAGTGTGTTATGTTTTTCAGCCGATCACTGCATTGCAAAACCTTATTCGCTGCTTACTTTTTCTACTTCTGTTCACAGTCAATGAGATGATATAACGCCATCTAGTGGCAGAGTTTTTAAATGGTTTGATGCTTGTTCAAGACTTGATTATTTTGATCACAATTTGCCAGTTGTGGTTGACTGCTGCGATGAGGAGGTGTTGGTGTCAGTTAGCGTCTTATTGCGAAACATGTTGCACTCTATTTTATTTAGTGATAATTTCCTTCGCGTAATTACTTACCAGTGTGTATAAAGTATTGGGAATGTCGTTAGTTTAACAAGAATTTTCCGAATATTCTGAAGAGGAAACATTAAAAGCAACAATCTCTCTACCATAAGTGGATATATTTGCAGACTATATTCAGGTAAGTTTAACTTAAGAAATCATAATAATTTTTAAAAATTGTTTCGGGTCATTTGCAGCTATAATTGCGACGAAATTAATTCGCATAATCAGGTTTTTTGAGCAATATTGTGTGCAAGATACTTTCAGTTTCACTATTTATTCATGTTGAAGTCACTTTATTTTAGTGCCCAATGATGGCCGAGAAGAGGAAAAGAAAAATAGACAAAGAGTGTCAGCATTTTCAAGAAGAATGGAGTTTGAAATACTTCTTCATCAAATCCGGCGAGAAAGCATTGTGTGTGATTTGCAATGAAACCGTGGCTGTGATGAAAGAATACAACCTGCTCCGTCATCATCGAAGCAAACATCAGGAGAAATATGCACAGTTGGAGGGTAAAGTTTGTGCCGAAAAATTTTCTAAATTACAAAATCAACTCACATCCCAGAGGGCATTGTTCAGTAAATCCTCAAATGAAAATGAATCCTTAACTAAGGCCAGTTATAAAGTTGCCTACGTCCTGGCTAAAAGTGGCAAACCTTTTACAGATGGTGAAGTAGTGAAGGAATGTTTGTTGGAGGTGGCTGAGGAACTTTGCCCAGAAAAGTCGAAACAATTTAAAAATGTAGCTTTGGGTGCAAATACCATTGCCCGCCGTGTTGCAGACATGGGTGAAAACATTGTGACTCAAATAGCGAAAAATGCAAGCAAGTTTCGCCATTTTTCAATTGCAATGGATGAATCGCTGGACAGCTGTTCCACCTCTCAACTGCTTGTGTTCATTAGAGGTGTGGATGAAGACATGAACATAACACAAGAGCTGGCTTCCCTACATAGCATGTATGGCACTGTTACCGGAGAGGATATATTCAATGAATTGAAAAAAACATTTGCTGATTATAACTTGGACTGGACTAACCTCAGTTGCCTGAATGTTGATGGAGGAAAGAACATGAGTGGCATAAAGAAAGGCTTGGTTGGACAAGTGAAGCAGATGTATAATGAGAAAAACATTCCACAACCAATGTTCCTGCACTGTATTATTCACCAGCAAGCTTTGTGTGCTAAATATGTGGGCATTAGCGGTGTACTGAATCCTGTGGTGAAGATGGTGAATTTAATAAGGTCACATGGGCTCAACCATAGACAGTTCAGAGACATGTTGAAAGATACTGACACAGAAGCGCAAGATTTACCATATTACACAGCAGTAAGATGGCTAAGTTGTGAGAAAGTTATGAGCCGAGTATTTGAATTAAGAAAGGAAATAGGTGACTTCCTGGAAAGTAAAGGCAAGCCACAGCCATTACTATCTGATGAAGAGTGGGTATGGAAATTGGCCTTTGCTGCAGACATAACTAGTCATTTAAATTTTCTGAACCTAAAACTACAAGGAGAGAAAAATCTAGTTTCTCATCTATACACCCACCTAAAGGCCTTCAGATCTAAACTTGTCTTGTTTTTGGAACAAGTACAGGCCAACAACTTGACGCACTTTCAGCAGTGCAAGGTCTTCATGGCTGAAGCAACAGCTGAGTTCCCCACATCATTTGCACGCGAGATCATCAAAGACCTCCAGCTGCAGTTTCAGGAGCGGCTTCCTGACTTGGATTCAAAGGCAGAAGAAGTGAGACTGTTTCAAAACCCATTTGAAGCAGATGTGGCCAGTTGCCCAGATGAACTGCAGCTGGAGGTCATTGAGTTGCAAACAAATGACTTACTTAGGGACAAGTTCAAAGAAGGACTGGTGGGTTTTTACCAGTTTTTGCCCAAGGAAGACTTTCCTAATGTCAAAACCTTTGCATCAAGGTACCTTTCAATCTTTGGAACAACATACTTGTGTGAACAAACATTTTCAAGAATGAAATACGTGAAGAACAATTTGAGAACAAACTTGTCTGATGACAATCTCAGGTCACTGTTGATGTTAGGGACATCAAATCTAAAGCTAGAAATGTCTGCTATTTTGGCATCCAGGAAACAATTTCACCATTCCCACTAATACAGGTGTTCATGTGTAGTGTATCAATGTGTTATTAAATAATAACTGAATAAAATAATATTAAATAAATAATTAAAAACAACATCTATGTTTTGATTCTTTTTTATTTGGAATTCAAGTGTGTAGTCGGCCCCCAAACTGCTGTTTGATAGTTAATGCGGCCCTCGGGCTGAAAAGTTTGGAGACCCCTGGTCTAGATCATCAGAACTTCTGACTTGGTAAGAATTGACTGTGAATTCCCAAGGAGTTTATATTCTCCAAGGGGGTATTTTTCGTATGTGGATTAGTCGTTTAGCCGGATGTAATTGTTGACGATTTGGCCTGATCCTGGATCTGTTGGTTTTTCGAAACTCTTGCTGGAAGTGTTGTCATAGCAATACATCCTAATCCTCAAACCTGCTCGGAGCAGGTTTGTTCTACGTAAACAAGGATTAGTTTACACATGTAATCAGTCACGGTGCATGGAAGTCATCCAGTCATGGCTTCGCCGTTCATGAATGAGCACCAATAGATATTGGTGCACAAATTATACGAAGAGAATTTCATATAGAGAGGGTTTTGCACGATCGGCAAGATCCTTTATTGCTCCTGGAGGAAATTCTTTTCGAAAGATACCGCTTTAGCAGAGGGGGAATATTGTACCTCTAAGATTTATTAGCACCTTATATTCGAAGTCAAACTAGGCGAAGTTGGGCTCTCACAACCACACAGACAGTATGCATTGCTTTGAGATTTTTTACAAGCGGCACTTTTTTATATACTGTAGGCGATGCGGAAAATCTATCTAAAAGTGCAGTTTGCCAGGCAATTCGTAAAGTCTGTTTGGCTCTGAAATATTTCCTTCGGGTTTTCATAGTGTTTCCTGGACACCTGCGTGTGCAGACAATAAAAGAGGCGTTTCATGCCATTGCAGGTAGGTAATACACAGGTAAAAACACCCACAGTTCCATGGAGAATCTCACAATCAGCCTAACATTCTCATTACCAGGATTTCCAAATGTGATTGGGCATATGAGACTGATCAGAGTGGAGTTTGATCAAACATTATTTGGAAAATGCCCTGATGAATAATCAGACACCGTGTCTTCATCAAATATTTGACCTTCGTCAATATCTCGTTGGTCAGACACAGGTTCAAGGGATATGACATTCCCTGCAACTGACCCAACAAAAAAGAGGGCTATATGGAACATACCTATGGCACACATGGAGGACAAATATATGCAATGACCATCCTTTATTCTCCCCCTGGAATGCCCTCAGAAACAGGGCGATGGACCTCCACCTGTTTTTTGCTTGTCTGCCTTCTTATTAGCTTTAAAATTAATGTTTTTTATGTTATATATGATTATTTATGCCAACAATTCCTTAAATAGTTATATACCAATATTTACCAGTTTGAAGTATATTCCTGTACTTCACTTTAACCTGTTCCCATGTTCTCCTTGTGCTTACGTTTGATCTGGAATTATGACATATTAAATAATAATTAATCTGACACATAGGAAATGAAACGCTGCATTCAGTAAGTACAATGCACACTACTTAGCGTTTAATTTGTTGGCCACTTTTTGCCAGCCGTCTTTTCTGGTCTGGGCTGCTTTTGCAGTGTTACCCCTTGTGCATATTAAATCTTGAAATTCTTCATGTCCTTCGAATAAAAGGTCTTGCGCCACGTATTTGAAAAAAAAATGCGCCCGTTCTTTCGTCATTTTGTTACAGCCTATCAAAGACTTGCTGATCATGTTTTCTAGACTCAATATATATGGGCTTTTCACTCAGCGCGGGCGCGCGCATTCATCTCGTATGATTAGATCCAGCTAGACTAATCTAATACACGGCTGCATTTGAAAAACCGACTTATCCCGGATGAGTGTCACCGGCATTAACTTATCCAAGATGAGGCACCTGATCTCGGATGATTTAAGCGACGTACGAAAAATACCCCCCAGGAATGCTCTTAACTAGAGTTTTTGTTTTCCTCTCCTCCATTTTCAACTGGCCATATATTAGTTACATGATGATGTTTAAATCCTCATGGTTTATTTGCATTAATTTAATTAAATTCTTCTCACTTTTGCTGTTTGTGTAATAAATTTAGAGTGTTCTGGTATATTAATGTAATGTTGGATGTTGTTCTCTTGAATATCTAGAGGACATATTGATTTTAATATGAATAAGGTTGTTCCAAATTTTAAAGATCAGTTAGTGACATATTTCTGTCTTTCTTTAGCCAACAAAAACAAGTTAAAAGTGTATCTCCAGTGCTTATAATAATAGCTAGTAGATTGGGCTATGACTACAAGATAGAACAACGTACTATTGTTTCACAGGCAAGAAAACATCCAAGCAAAGTGAGGGGTGCTGTAAAAATCTGTACAATAGATTTTTGAACTTGAGGAAGAAAATTCATGGTCAGGAACAGTCTGCATTCACCTATAAAACCAATACCTAAGAGAAACAATAAAGTTAAGGTAAATGTTGGGTCAAAAGATTCTTTAGTACATGTAAAATCATAAGCAGGGCTCACCAAGTACTTTGAAGCTAAATCGCCTTAATGTTAAATGCAAATTGAGTATAATACATGTGGCCCTGATCACAAAAAGGCAAGCGGACAGACAAGCAGCCAGAATATGACAGTATGTAATTAGTTTGGATGAGTTCAGAGTAAAGTGCTGCTGCTGATACTTGTTTAATGCGTGAGAAATTGAAAAGAAATTCATATAATTTTAAAATCTTTACTTCTGCCAGTCTTTCTCCATCTTCCTATCTATGTGTTAACATTTATGTTATCATTCCCAGAGACCCATCTTCTTTTGTGGACAGTCATTCTCAGTCATGCACACCACTCACACCCACGTCCACAGTTTTCCCAGTCCCAGTCTCATTCACACGCAAGATCTGATAAAATATATCAAAAAAAGAGGTGGTATAACAAAACAAGTCAGATTGGTGAGGTTGTGGGAGCGTGAACGTGACTGAGAGAATAAAACTGAAAAAAAAAACTTTTACAATTACTATAAATTTACACCGGCGGTTACAGACGCAAATCAAATGTATGTTTTTATTGTATAATTTAAAAATAAGAACAGCTAACTACTCAAAACAGTAAATTTGGGAGGCAGCCGGTGTCGAACCAGCGACCTCTAGATTAAGAGTCAGCAGTTCTTACCGCTGCAGCACACAAGCTGTTGTATTAATAGCCTACCCTAACCTGCTTTCTTTTTCTTTGGTTATATTCTTGAATAAAAGAGCACTTGTTTTATTATACTTGTACCTTTTGTGAAAGTGTTTATTTGATATTTGGACTTCAGGCTTCACACATTATACACTTCATGTCTACATTCTGTCAATTATTACTAAAACATGAAAAACGTTTCTGTTTTAACGATGTGTTTACATAGATTGTTGTAGACAAGGGACACACATGAAATGCATGTATTCCAAATGACAATATATTATTTACCCCCTACAACTCCAGGCACTCACTCCAAGATAAGCACTGAGCACTAAGAACTTTCTTTGTAAATTGAGCTGTGGTGGTGGGCACGGGGATGGGATAGCAGGCTGCTTGCTGCTCGTGCTGATCTACACATTTACAACACAAAAGATGTTGACGGATGGGTGCGAAGGAATTTAACGTGGGCCAGGATTACAAGTTTTTTCGTAGTCTTCGGGAATTGTAGTGTTAATGAGCTGTGAAGACTTCCAAAACAACACCCATGATCTCAGTCATTCTGCCTTTTATACATAGAAAGGTGATGAACTTTGAAACCACACAGCCCACGCCAGTTATCTTCACAATGCACCACTGGCATTACTAGGCTTCCTTAGTACATTTAAATCTATTCTGAAATTTCTGCTCAGAGAATTATCTACACTCTGGAGACAACTTTGCTTCAAAATATAATATTCTCAAATCACTTACTACAATTGAGGGTCACCAGTGGCATAAGCTTTAGGTGTAAGCCAGGAGCACACCATGACCATCACACAACTCACTCACACATACACTTACACAGGGCCAATTCAGAATTACCAATTAACCAAACATACTGGTTTTTGGGGTGTAGAAGGTACATGTGGGGAACCTGGAGAGAAAGACGTTTAGACAAAAACATGCAAAGTTCACATGGACAATAACTGGGTGCAAGATTAAAATCCACAGGCAGCCTCATGGTGTCACTGCAACATTCAACATGGTTTCAATCATAATTAAATAAAAAAAAATGTAAAGTTCAAAAACACATAAAAACCACCAATTTGTATGAGTGCAGTCTGCAGTTCTGAGAAAAAAAGTTTGTCAGCCCTTTGAAATGTTCTCTTTCCTGCATAAAAGGCTCCTAAACGTGATCTTATTCTTAATTACTGTAAATTACTTTAGGGGTAAAGACAAAGCACAGAAAATTGTGCATTTATATATTTTATTCAGTATATTGTCACCAATGTTGGCTTTCAACTACTTATGTTATTCCCAGACTTCTGAAAAAAACAAGGCGCAAAAGATCTCAAGTTTTCACTTCACATGCACCGTTTCTCACAAGTTGACTTTTTACAAAGAGAAATATCAACAGGGCAAGTGAGGAGCCTGGAGCCCTAAGAACATGGGAGCCTTGTCAACAGTGTATGATTTTTTTTCAGTAAAGGGAAAGGTCTTGTTTTGACTGCTGGCTTGAGATGTGGGGAATTGCTATTGTCATGTCTGTTTCAGGGCTTGTTGGTTGCTGAGCAACTGCTTTCTCCCACATGCCTTTTCAATGTAATGGCTAGGAATACATAAATAGACAACTTCTCTTCAACACTGCTTCTAAGCTCATCATTTTCCAACCTTCAGTTGTAATTTTTGAGCATCTGTCCTCCATGACACAGAACCGATACTTTCTGACTCTCAGAATCTTACTTTCATATTCCAAGATCATCCATCAACTAATTGTGGAAGACATTCCTACCTTCTCATAACAATTTCACTTAAGCTATATGCATCGTGTTAGTACAAAAAGTTTCCTGGTTATTTCCCATTACTTGTTACTGACCTGCAAGTTTTTGCAGCTTGGAGGTGTCAAATTTATATTACTCAAAAATTATATTTAGATACAATAAGCAAAAATTTGGAAGCCATTCCTGCCACGCAAAACATTTTCATGGGCTTTTTTTGCAAAATTATTGTGTTATTTCACATCTATGACTGCATTAAAATCCAAATGTTTCTTTGCAAATATGTTGCCTGCTCATTGCTGGTAACTTCATGCGCATGTATACTTTTGTCTTCTAGTGACAGCTAGTAAGACAGAGAAAGAGAAATGAAGAAAGATTCATCATGTGCATAGCATGCAATCATGTAACAAAACCAAATGGACAGCATAGATATGCATTTCATCTTAATCAGATTATTTATCAGAGGCTTAGTCAGCCTCTCCCCTGTCATGGTTCAGCCAGCATTTTCCCCCTGGCTGGTAATCAAAGTTGTGTCCCTTGTTTGATTTATTTAATTTTATACCATTTTTTCATATTAATGTTTATTTTGTTTATTACAGTATATGTCTTTCTATATGTGGGTTGGTAAAGGGGGAATGGCCTTTGTTATGTCCCATGTGCTTTATGGGCCGCTCCCCAAGGGGCAGGGCGGCCTGCCAATCACTGCAGAGAATGCCACCACCATTTATGGGAGGACCTTCCATGGTTCCTTGTAGTTCATTGAATGCACTTGGAGTGTTATTCTGCTTCTTGCTTTTGCTATTGTTTTGTGATTCCCTGGAATTTCAACCCTGTGCTTTGTTTTTCAACTTTGTCCTTGGATTTGGCTTTGGGACTGTGATTATTGATTTTTTGAACCTCTGCTTTGTTTTTGACCATGCTTCTGAATTCATTATTGGGGCTTTGTTTGCTGTGTATTACCTTGCTTTTCAGGTAATTCATTTCTGCTCTTTGGAGCTTTGGGGCGTACACAACGTTTTTGTTAAAATAAACCATTCATTTTTATAATGATTTGTCTCGGCCCTTCCTTTGGGTATTTAGTCTGGGTTTTTGACAGTGTTTTCTCCCCCACTAGTGGACAACTTTTGAAAGTATTTTGGTACCTGTGCTTTCTGGACTCCCCAGATAATAACATCCACATATGTACTGTTTGATATAAGTGAGTGCGCCTAACTGTGGAAGATTACCTGTTTCATGACTGAATACTGAAAATGTGTCAAATGTGTCAGGGTACCAATCAAACCTGAGCTCCTGGGATTTTATGTTATGAGCTAGAGAGTCCCAAAGCATGACTCAAAGTGTCCACTTGAGGAGGAAACCGCCAACTGGTAGCTGCACAAAAAAGGGCAATGAACAATATTTATAAATTAATCATTTGTTTTCAAAAAGGCTCTGTTAAACAGTGAAGCTCCGAAAAGCACAAAAGAAGAAAAAAAAAATACAATAAAAATGTCTAAGGTAGGTAATACTGAGCAATCGAAAAAGTATCGATATTCAGTAAAGATAACCAAGTTCTACCTTGTCTAGTAAATTTTACCTAATGCAACCCACTCCTAAGTCCTATGTTTCTGACAATCCAGATTGAAAAAGCAAAATAGTTTCACATTATGGTTACATAAACTGACACCAAACTCTCCATTCAAGGATCCTACATTTCAATGACTCACTTGTTTCATTCCTTTATTCCTAGTAATTAAAT
The DNA here is from genome assembly GCF_900747795.2 of Erpetoichthys calabaricus. NCBI lineage: Eukaryota > Metazoa > Chordata > Cladistia > Polypteriformes > Polypteridae > Erpetoichthys > Erpetoichthys calabaricus. The sequence goes on along the minus strand of NC_041397.2, from coordinate 49,699,158 downwards.
TAATATATTTTATTACAGCACGTTTGTCATTTTAAAATCTCTTCTAGAGTGGTAGTGGGGCTTTTATTAAATTAACTTAAGAATATGTTTGAAACAAATATTCAAATTCTTTTCTTTGGGGGAAGAATTGTACTGTAGATCAATTACCACACACATGCGCTTATGGGACAACTTCAAGGTAAGCATTTCCACCCTGGGATGAGAGGGGGCACCATCACTAATTTTTTTTACATCCACAGTTCAGAGGACTCCGGTGAACTCTGATCACACTTTCCAAAGGCTTTTGAAGCCCTGCCTCTTCGGGGGTAAGCACTAATGTATATATTCATTGTATACACCAGAAGTGACTATTCATTTAAGGTCCTGCATTTGAAGGAGACAGAGCTCCTGGACTCCTGCATGCCAACGTTATCCAGAGCTCGGATGTGGCTGTTGTTTTTTAGAGTTACTTTTTATGTTGACCAGCATTAAATGTGGTTTATCAGGGTGGTACCCCAATAAACTGCTGTCTGGCTGGTTATGTGACACAATATAAGAAAGTATTTAGTAGGGAAAGTGAAAGTAGCACTTACAAATCTCAACTTCATGCTACACTAGACACACAGGAACAATAAGCATTGAAAAGATAATTGGTGCTGAGTGAACTGTTCTTATAGGCATCTTTCTCATTAGAACTGACCTTGACCATCCAATATTTTGAATTGAAGGTTTCAGTTCTAGTTTCAGGGTTGTCCATCACAGGTCACCTTCACTTAATGATCCACACTCTTAACAGCCCAATTTAGAATACCAAAACACTGCAATAAAATACCAAAGGAAACCAGAGTACTGGAAGGAAATTCAGATGGACAGACAGTCCAAATTCTGTACAGTGATCAAGACAATTACACCCTGCCAACTGTGTGTTTTTAATGCATGAGATATACACATGAAATACTTTGTCATTGAGAAATTTTATTCTGTATTCTTACTTTACAGTAGCTCTCTAATATAGCATAGTAATATAGAACCTAGACTGTCCATCTCTGGAATCTGTACTGTCTTAGAGATTACCATCTACCATTCTGGTGATCATTTTTGTCTTTGTAATAATGATTAATGTAATATTGGTATCTTATGTTTTAATAGCATTTTTGCAGCAAAATTAAATATTTATATATAATAAGCTTTGGGAAGAATGAGTACATTTATCAATCTGAATGTAGTTTAAAAACGCCTCACTGGAGACCTAATTTACCCTTATTCTATCCAGGCTATCTTGCCCTCTCAATGGGTTATACTTTCAATTTGCCAGATCAGATTTACTCTTTCCTAGCCTGGGAACTGCCAAAACTATTACAACATAAATTACTAATTTTATGTACAAGTACTAAGCTTCTTTAAAAAATGCAAATGTCATATTCTTGTTTCTCGCCAAAAATGCTTATAAAATAAATTTAGGATGACAGTATGTCATATCAGAATAGAATTCAAAACTGAAATTCATACATATTAAGCGAAGAGCTTTGAAGCATAATAAAGCTACAGATTATTCTGATACAGCATTTTCCTTTAATTTTTCAATGCAATTTTCAACAGTCAGCATTACATTGTGAACATAATGGCCAGTAAAGATAGCAGGTCATTAAATTACTGTATAATCTGTTAAAAGCAGAGGTGACTAATTGCTAATGACTGGATTACATGGCAGCCTTCCAGTATAGAAAAAGAAATTTATTAAACATAACTGGAAGTAGCCAAAGGAATATTGCTTTGTTATATTTCTGTCTGTTCATAAGTCTATAAGCTACTTCACCAAGCAAAGCAGAATTCCAAAAAACCTAATCAGTTAAGTGTAGTGTATTATTATTATTTAACTAATAACATTACTCAGTGGAATTCACAAGACCAGGATACATCATAATTATAATAAATTATGTTACGATTGTTTTTCATTGTAAATTTTTCATAGCCTTTGTGGACATGTTGGACCCGGACACCGACAGGCTGACACAGAAAGTCTTAAAATACACATGTTTATTCACAACCTGTAACCCAAGACAACACACAATGTACAATTCACCATAAGCTCAGTCTCTCTTGACTCCTCTCTGCTTCTTCGGCCTCCTCCAACTCCTCACTGGCAAGCTCAGTCCTTCTCCCACCCGACTCCGGCTCCCTGATTGGAGTGAGACGGCCCCTTCTATTCAGTCCCCGCATGTGTTGCAGGTGCTCCCTGATTGACATCCAGCAGCACTTCAAGGGTTTGTCGGAAGTGCTGCAAGGGAATTCAGTCCTCCTTCCAGCAGCACTCCCAAGTGTGGCAGAAGTGCTGCATACTCTATCCAGGCGCCCCCTGGCGGTGGCCACGGTGTAGCATAGGGTTGAATCCCTCAACTTAGTGGCCCCTGTACAACCCAGGGGCGCTGCCCCCTTGTGGTCCAGGTAAAACACTGCCCTTCTTCTGGTACTTCCGTAGTTCTGGCATCCCGGTGGGGTAAGGAACCTAGACATCTGTCACACCTTCTTTTCGAGATTTTCTGCTGTTTAATCATCCCTTTGACTTTGAAGATTCAAAACATTTGGCTGATTTTTGCTTTCCAAAATTCTTTAATGTTACTGAAAATATTTGGTGCTGTTCTGACACCATTTTGCTTAGTTACAGGTGCTGCCATTTTGTGAGTTCAGTGTCAAAACACAGCTTCTTGGTTGTTGGGGGCATGGCTATTTCTTATGATGTTTGTATAAGAAGTGAAAACAATTAGAGAGGAAAGTACGAGCAAGAGAAAGACTCTTTTTGAAGACTTAGACAATTTTAAAAAGTAACAAAAAACAAAATACAGTCAGACACTGTGTTGCAGCTCCCGTTGGGACCAGCTATTTGGCCATATGTCAGACTGGCTGTAGGTCAGTCACAAAGTGTACATGTCATTGCAATAAATCCTCTGGGGGTCTAGTGTGGTTCACCAGCAGTCATATTTTAACTGCGGGTATTCAGTAGCACATACCGATATTCAAGTCTCTGCAGCTTTTTTTCAGGGTGTGGCGCAGCACTTCTGAATTGCCACTCAGCTGTTATCATTCTGCTTACTCCCACTCCCACTCAGCAGTCTGGAAGTGCTGTGCAGCTTTGCTCTCAAAACTCCACATAGGAGCCACTCATCGTTCATTTGTTGGTGCTTCGCAGTGATCAATCAATATTTCACATGAAACTGTTTCTGAAACGCGAGGTCCGTACAGGAAAGGCTTTGACGCGTTTTGCCGTGGCTGAGGCAGTGTGTGCTTGAAACTGTATACCGATAATTCTCTTTCCGATTAGCTGCTGCTGTGATTCCCCACTCAGATACAGTGATATAAATACTCCGAGTGGTGCAGTGAGAGTAATATGGAAAAAGATGATCCGCTGTGGCAACCCTTAACGGGTGCAGCTGAAAGAAGAAGAAGAAGGTGCAGTGAGCATAACAACGCTAAAGCAGTTATGGTATTTGGAATACTATGGCTATTCCCTGGACCATTATATTGCTACAGGTTAATTACAATCAGATGCATTACACTAATAATATGCAGTTAATTTTAGTGTATTTATAAAGCCGCGTCAGGAATGTGGGTCTAAGAAAGAAAGGGTAACCACACAGGAACAGTAGCACTGTTTTGACGCTGGGTGCCGCCAGTCTGCAAAACCGAGCTAAAAAATTGCGTACGCCAGGGTATGAGGTACCGTGGAAATGTGCGTGGCTTTACGCCAAGTTTAGGTTTGAGCGTGGAAACGTTCGTACGCAACATTTCTGTGCGTACGCACCTTTTATACATGAGGCTCCTGGTGTCTGTCTGTAGTTGGGCTCATCTCCCACACTAGCTTATTTCAAATGTGGAAAATGCTGGTTATCTTTGTGGTACAGCAAGTGAGATTATACACATCTGACTAAACCTAAAGCAGCTGGTGAGGTTTCACCCTATTGATTAGTCTGTAGGCAACTGGCAAAAGCCTACAAAGTGGAACAGAAAGATAAAACTATATGACCAGAGTGTCAGATGAACCAAAATAGGTAGTAAAAATAAAAATGGGGCCTGCAGGTGTATCTTTTTGAAATCTGAAAAAATGGCAAATGTTTTGTTGCTTATTAATATGGGATATAGTACTTACACATTTAATTGGCATTTAAACAATGGAATTTTTAAAAGCATTTTCAAAATACCTCATTGTTACAGTATGTGAATGGATAGCATCAAATGTCCCTCTGGCAGCAATGACTACAAAGCAAGAAGTCACAGTTAAAAATAAACTACAAAATTGTTTTAAACATAAGCCAAATACTGTTACAAATACAAATGATGAGTACAACTCTTTATAATTATTCACAATGAACATACACTGATCCCCATAACTAAATAAATATTTTGTTTTTATTTGCAGAAATTAGGTGATTCAAATCTTAGCTAAAAATTAACTTTTTCGCTAAAGACCATCATCTGATTCATTTTTCTGTCTAGCAGTAATTATTCTTGCACATATGGATTCTTGTTTATTAGTTAAACACAACAGCTTGTAGTGATTTGCACCACCAACGAAAAATGACAAAATTACAAATGTCGTGACTATCAGAAACAGACATTTAGGTAATAAAGGAATTGTATGTAAGACCATTTGATCACTACCAATGTTTAAACAGACTCCTTTACATAACCTTAATGAAGCATTAAAATAATGAATTCAATTTTTACTCCAGCCAAGTGTTTTCAGGTGTATCATGCTGCCACAGCTACAGCAAGTCTTTCTAAAATGCATTGGTTACTAGAACTGCATTAATACATGATCTGTTTTAAGCTTCATTAAAATGTGCAGCCACTTGCCATATGAAGTGTCTTTGCAATAGACGTACAAACTACCATCAAAAATGTAAACCTCTCAAGATATTTTAAACATAGTTATGTAGACAGCAGTGAAACATTTTTTATAACATGAATTACTATGTCAATTGTCCAACGCCCCTTCAAAAACTATATGTGTTGCAATTTTTCAAGTACTATAGAGAATTGTGTGGAGAGTTATAGTTTGGTATCTTTAGCACAACAACTTCTTCAAAAGGAAATTAGTGCAAATTTTAGATTTCTCAATAGTAATACATAAATGGTTTCTTTTTATGTTTTTTTTTTCTTCACAATCTTAATGTTATACATTGCTCCCTTGTACTAATCCACCACTAAGCTGCCCAGTAGCAAACTTGTTGCAGATGTTTGTAAGTGGAAAAAAATGTATTTCAACAAAAATGAGCCAGAATGTAGAGCAAGCAACAATGTCTTGACATCAGAGACAGAAAAAAAATCGGGAGTGGTCTTTCCTAGACTTTCTCGTATACTCAGATATGGGGATGGATATTTGAGGAGTAAACCACAAAACAATGATTATATTTTTGTATTACTGTATGTACAATAAAGAACCATCAACAACAAATCAAATAAATTAATAGTATATTGAACAATTATTATAAAATTAAAGTTGAATAAATTGGACTCTGCAGCTGCATGAATAAAAGGTAAAGTGCCACTTCAAGTTAGCAGAAATAGCCCAAAAGTTGACAGGAATCTATGTTTTGCACCTAATACTTGTATGCAAAATTTGGTTGACCTAAGTGAAAGTGTACTCAGGTTATCGTGTTTATATACACACACACACACGAACACACACACACAGACATAATTCCAAAAATGTTATTTTTGGACTCAGAGAGGTCTAAAACATCAAGATTCATCAAAATCTCAAAGTGGAATTTTTGGACGATTACAATACTTTCCCTATACTTCATATATGAGAAAATTAGGGGGGTTTAAATCATCGAGATTTGTCAAAATCTCGACATCGAATTTTTGGATGATTTCAATACTTTCCCTATACATTGTGTACGAGAAAGTAAAAATGACCGGTCCCTTGTACTTTTGAACTTTTTCTGCAAAGCCTCATCCTTACAGCCTTCCCATTGGACCATCAGCTCCAGCAAAATAACTTGCTAGTGGCATGTGAAGTGAGAACAAGGTAGTGGCCTTTAGGTAATGATTGATATATGCTGGGAGAACTTTAGCTGTCTTTCCAGGTCCACCATCAGCTGCCAATCCCTCATGGAGGCCAAGGATCCAACAGATCTTTTACCTGGGCTGTCCATTGGATCTAATGAAGGCAATAGCCTGTTTTGATGGACAGACCTGATTGCTCCACTTAATCTCCTAGCTGAAGGCTTCTGTCACAAAATGACAAAAAATACTTAAAATGTTCTACATGTGTCAAGAGTGACATGACACATTATCCAAAAAAATTGCTCCCCTCTGTACTGCCATTGAAGGAAAAAGGCAGAGAAAAATATTTAATGCAAGGATCAAGAAATGAAGTTCAAAAACAAAGTGTAGGCCAAAACTAGAAAGGCAAAAAATGAAACCAAATGCCAAAGCGCAATATGTAATCAGAGTCAAAGTCAAAAATTATCACAGAAAAAGAATCTGACTCACTGAAGACCTTTTTAAATAATTAACAAACAAGAATATGTTTATAATATCCAAAAACATGGAAACCAAGTAAAGAAAGTTGCTATGATTTTATATTCTTGGTATTATGACAGGCAGACAGGGTCCTTATTTGGTCAGGACACCTTTATACTGGAAGGACTGGGGAGAGAATATGCACAAGACATTACCTCCCCTATAGCGGTAGATGACAGCACCTCTGAGTTGCTAAAGCATCATGGATTCTTACAGGGCTCCATGGGAGCTGGAGTTCGGTATAACCCTGTTGGGTTCTGTAGGTGCCGCAAGGGAGTCCTTTAAGGTCTGGAGAGCCCTACCTTGTTGGGTTTCCACCTTACACTGGAATTACTTCAGGGTGCGAAATAAAAGGAGCCAGTTTCCACTGTTCCAAGTGGTCAAGGACAAAGCTTGCTGGAGGAGAAGTGGAGGCACAAGGAAAGACAGAGGAAGACACAAAGAGAAAGACAAAGAGCTGTGGGCTTCATTAGTGCAATATTGTGCTTTTGTAGTTATGCTATACAGATAAGAAACTATTGGGAAGAATTTCCTACAGCTGAATAAAAGCCTGTGTTGTGCTGGACTTGTGTCTGTGTCTATTATTGTTGGATTTGGGGAGCTGCTGTGTCCCCTGCAGGCCACAAATTGCAATAAATTAGATGCCCTTATTTGTGTTACATTAAAAATGCATAAAAAGGTAAGGCATTTTTTACAGAGCTTGTGAAGTTTCTGGGAATTCAAATTAATTTGAGAACAAATACTCTTTCACCATGCTGCAAATTCCAGAGACAGATGGGACTTTTAACTCACCATAACAAAAAAGTAGATGTGGCATAAGAGATTCCGATACATTTCCGAGTTACATTTACAATTTAATCTGAAAAAGAAAAAAAATAAGGGGCCTGCAGTTTAACAAATGATTTAGAATATTGGTGCTTGTCTAACAAATATCACAGTCAACAAAAGAAGCAGCAGTCCAAATAAAGGACATTTATAGAATGTGATACGGGTGAAGAAAACATTCATTTCAAAACTTCAGATTTTTAAATAACATAAGATAAACTTGTGGACAATGAGATTAATAATTTAGGAAAACCTGGTAATGGAATATTGTAGTAAAGAGGATCCTGTCTAAAAGAATTAAAGCTGGATGACCACATACTATATCACTTGTTTCAAATAAAAATTAAAATGGCAGCACACACTACCATATATTTTTGTACAGACTAAAGGAAACTGGCATTACATAAAATTATGTGTTAGTCTAAGCTTCTGTTATTTTTTTGTTTTAGTGATGTTTTTGATTATTTTTATCATTTTTCATTTTTTTGATGTAATTTCTTTTATGTTTGTCTATGATTTAATGTTTATGTACTGTCTTTTTAAATGTACTTTGTCACATACATGCACATGGGAGGCAGCTAAAGGGCCTGAATGAGAGTAATTCCACAACAGATCAGGGGGTGGTAGAGTACACTGACTATCTCACTTCTCTGCAAACCAGTTACAGGTCCTGATGATGTTACTTCTGGCCCCAGCCCTGACAATGATGTTACTTCCGGTTCTGGCCTTGATGACACCATTTCCGATTCCGGCCCCATTGATGACATCACTTCCTCTGCTTGCCTTTAAAACCACCATCTTCACAATCTCAAATCAGTTCCATTTGCAGCCAAAAATATTATACGGGTGGATGCTGTAAACTTTTTTTTTGGCTCCTTTATTTGTCTGTCGTTGACAATTGCCATAGTGGGCAGGATGGTGATTCAGGTGATTCCCAGAAGAACCAGGAGCAGGATCTGACTTATTACCAGGTGGGAAAGCACTGTGGCCAAGTTTCCAAGTGTGAACTGCATCCCATGGTTCAGAAAGATCTGGTGCAGGCTCTATCCCCAGGACACATAACCGGGGGGCAAAATAAAAAACATGGGGAGTGTGTGGGAGGGGCTCACAGGATTGGGCTGGTCCAGATGGGGTAAGTGAAAGGGGTTTATTATGCTCTCTATTATTATTATTATTTTTATTATTATTATTATTATTATCCTATGAAGTCAGTAGACAGATTGGGAGAGCATGGGGGGTCATGAGGTCACTGGAAAGGGGTGTGTAGCGCTCCCAATATCTATGCAAAAGGACGAAGGTCTAAGTCTTTAGACTTCCTGGTGCTTCCTGTCTTGCTATATGGTTGCAAGACATGGACGCTATTCAGTGACCTGAGACAAAGACTGGACTCCTTTGGTACTTTGTCTCTCCGGAAAATACTTGGGTACCGTTGGTTTGAATTTGTGTCGAATAAGCGGTTGCTCATGGAGTCCCGAATGAGACACATTACCTGCATTGTGAGGGAACGTCAGTTACAGCATTACGGCCATGTGGTGCGTTTCCCAGAGGGTGATCCGGCTCGTAAGATCCTCATTGTCTAGGACCCGAGTAGCTGGACCAGGCCAAGGGGTCACCCACGTAACACCTGGCTGTGGCAGATAGAGGGTAATTTCCGGAGTGTGGGACTGGACCGCGTGTCTGCCTGGGGGGTTTGCAAACCAGGATCCTGAGTTGTTTCGTCGTGTAGTGGGTGCGGCAACACACTGTACCAGTGCATTCTCCCCAACTTGACTTGACTTGGAAGAGGCACAAGCAGCACATCCCTGATATTACGACCAAGGCAAGTCTCTTCGGGAATTCCACCCAGGAGATTGGGTCATGGTCCTTGTTCCTTCCTCCCATTCTAAGTTACTAGCCCACTGGAAAGGTTGGTATGAAATTAAGGATAGGAAAGGACTCGTAGACTATTTGGTGAAATAACCCAATTGTTGACCAAGCAAGCAGGTCTATCATGTAAATCTGCTGAAGCCGTGGAAGGGCAGGCACCCTGATCTCTCTTCCGGTCAGCCTCGCTCAGTCTTTACTCACAAGAATAATCTTAACTTCGGTGCGGATTTAAGTCCCAAACAGAGGCGGGAGGTGGAAGCAGTTATACTCTCCGTTCCGGAGGTAGTGAGTGAAACACCCAGAAGGACCTCTCTGTTTGAGCACAATATTGTGACAGAACCTGGGGTTATAGTTTGAGAATGCCCATATCACCTTCCCAAGGCTGAAGCGGAACTTGAGGTCAAGCTGGTCACCAGAGGCCTGATGTATAAATGGTGCGTACACGCAAAAATGTTGCGTACTTCCGTTTCCATGCTCAATTCGCAATGTATAAAACCTAAACTTGGCATAAAGCCACGCACATTTTCACGCTAGCTCAAACCCTGGCGTACGCAAGTTCCCTGCTCAGTTTTGCAAACTGGCCCAACCCAGTGTCAAAGCAGTGCTTTTGTTCCTATGTGGTTTCACTTTCTTTAAAGCTGACGCGGCTTTATCATATACACTGAAATTAACTGCATGTTGTTTATTAGTTTAAGGCATCTGATTGTAATTAACCTGTAACAATATAATGGTCCACGGCATAGCCAAAGTATTCCAAATACCATAGCTGCTTTAGTGTTGATACTCTCACTGCACCTTCTTCTTCTTTCAGCGGTTCCCGTTAGGGGTTGCCACAGCAGATCATCTTTTTCCATATTTCTCTCACTGCACAACTCGGAGTATTGATATCACTGTATCTGAGTGTGGAATCACAGCTTTACAGCAGCTGATTGGAAAGAGAATTAATAATTATTGGTATACAGCATCAAGCACACCCTGCCTCAGCCATGCTGCCTATTCGAACTGCTCTCATATGGCAAACGCTTCAGAGCCTTTCCTGTACTGACCTCGCGGTTTAGAAAGTTTCTTCCCAAGAACTATAAACACAATCAATCAGTCCATCAAGTGCTCCTTGTAGAACTGTTTGTACATATAAGTATAATTACCTCACTTTAAACTTGCGATACAGTTATAATATTGCACAACCATAGCCACCATCCATCCATCCATTTTCTTCCGCTTATCCGAGGTTGGGTCGCGGGGGCAGCAGCTTGAGCAGAGATGCCCAGACTTCCCTCTCTCCGGCCACTTCTTCTAGCTCTTCCAGGGGAATCCCAAGGCGTTCCCAGGCCAGCCGGGAGACATAGTCCCTCCAGCGTCTCCTGGGTCTTCCCCGGGGCCTCCTCCCGGTTGGACGTGCCCAGAACACCTCACCAGGGAGGCGTCCAGGAGGCATCCTAATCAGATGCCCGAGCCACCTCATCTGACTCCTCTCGATGCGGAGGAGCAGCGGCTCTACTCTGAGCCCCTCCCGGATGACTGAGCTTCTCACCCTATCTTTAAGGGAGAGCCCATAGCCACTTTAACGCATATTTACATATGATGACGATATCATTTTTAAGATGAAATGCAGCAAAATATGTTTATTACATTATACAGATAAAATGTTAACTTCATTTAAATAATCTATATTGTTAATAATTAAACATGTGCAGGACACTGTGTCGCAGTGCTAGGAAGGAGTTGGCGCCCCGTTCACAGATTGTTCATGCCTTGCACTGTATTCTTGCTGGGGCTGGCGTGACACTCGAAGGATAGATGGATAGAGTAATTAAACATGTCCTACAAAGATACAGTATTTCAATGTTCCTTAAAAGTTTTGAAGAATCGGCATTCTCATCTTACAGATGGTTTTACATCTATTACAGAGCTGATTGTGTGGCGATTGGGTATTTGGATAAAGAAAAGGAAGGACATGAATTGGGGGTTAGTACGTTTGAAAGAGACAGTACTGCTGCAATAAATTATTTCATCGAAGGTAGCGCACGGCACAGCAAGCATCTTGCATGAGGCAGGAACAATCTCTGGACAAAGCGCCAGCTCGTCACTATCACTGCGCCACCGTGCTCCCATGTTTATTACAAGCTTTAATTCCTATCATCATGAAAATGATATCAAGTATACATCTCAGTATTTAAATTATTCAGAGAGCTGTAATATCATGAATGTAATGGATTCTGTGTCCTGTTGGAGGAAGAGAAAGCCCGTTTAAGACGTACGTAGTGATTCACACACATAGAGCACATAGAAGAATACATACAAAACAAAGCATTTAACGTGCTACTTTAGTTACGATGGTATTTGAGAAACTAGTAAATTAAACAATTTTAAGATGAAGTTTATGATGTTCTACTTTAATGACAAAATAAACTACGTGATTAAAGTGGAAATTTCGAGATTAAAGTTGACATTTAGAACTTTTTTCACACTGTGTCCCTATTTTTTTTTTCTTTTCTCTGTACCCTAATAAGCTTTCATATGACAATCAGACGATGGGCTACGACCCTCCTTTGGAAGTTGTCGAACACACAGATTTATGCATCTGGATTTTTTTATGTGTACGAACATTTCCGCTTTTGTCCATACACCATGTTTTAGTGCGAAATCTATGCGCGGCGTTATGCATGAGGATCCAGGTGGTGTCTTGACCTATAGCCTTACAAGTTTTCGTTTTTTCATCGTTGAGGTTCTCTTCACGCCAACGCTGATGCTCTTTCTCAGGTTCACAACGTCTTGGTCAGGAACACCTGACTCGATGGGTCTGTGCTTTGGGGTGGGGGGGGGCCTTGTCACACATGTACACATAGGAGGCAGCTAAAAGGACTGAATGAGAGTAATTCCACACCAGACTAGGGGCGTGGAGTACACTGACACTGACTGACTCACTTCTATGCAGACCAGTTACAGGAAATTCTGCCTGGCCCTGATTACGTCACTTCCGGTCCCAGGCCTGTTGACACCACTTCCAGTTCCGGCCCCATTGATGACATCACTTCCTCTGCTTGCTTTTAAATCCGCCATTTTGACAATCTCAAATCATTCAACTAATTTATCCATTTGCAGCCAGGAATATTATACGGGTGGCTGCCCCAAACCATTTTTTTGGCTCCTTTGTTTGTCTGTCGTTGACATCTTCTGTTCTGTCCAGTAGTGAACTACCCAGACGTTCTTCTTCTTGCTTTATAAATCTGCCCCAAAAAGAAGTGGAGCATTTTGATGGTGTTGGAGTTTTGTGAATATTATTTCTTTGCATTTACTGCTTTTTTGTGATTTTCTTGCTTTGTTTTCTTTGATTCTACCTTTGGATAGTGCTTTTGGACTTATTCACCTCTCATTGCCTTTTAGGCAAATCTTTTTTCTGCTCTTTTAAGCCATTTGCTCTGTTTTCCTATTTTGTTAAATCTTCAATGTGTAGCAATTATTTCTGGGACTTGTCTCAGCTAGACAGAGTTTGTCAGTTTCTCTTTCTTATGAATTATTTTGAAGATATATTTTGAACATTTAAGTCCAATTCCCTATTTCTTGGCCTGTGTAGGTAGAAACCTACAGGTAGCAGTTTGGAGTTTTGCCACCTTGGGCTGAGCCACTTCTAGGCTGGCCAATGAAGTTCTGGCCTGCTTTGTAGATTATTTTGTAGGCCTCACACCTTTTTGCCCTTTTTGTGACCTGCAAACAATAATTCAGGCCTATGATAAAATGACCAAATATGGACATTCAAAAAGCACTATAGTATTAAAAACCTTTGAGATGTTTATTTTTCTGAGTACAGTAATCCCTCGCTATATCACGCTTCACCTTTCGCGGCTTCATTCTATCGCACATTTTATATGTAAGCATATTTAAATATATATCGCGGATTTTTTGCTGGTTCGCGGATTTCTGCGGACAATGGGTCTTTTAATTTCTGGTACATGCTTCCTCAGTTGGTTTGCCCAGTTGATTTCATACAAGGGACGCTATTGGCAGATGGCTGAGAAGCTACCCAACTTACTTTTCTCTCTCTCTCTCTTGCGCTGACTATCTGTGATCCTGACGTAGGGGGTGTGAGCAGGGGGGCTGTTCGCACACCTAGACGATACGGACACTCGTCTAAAAATGCTGAAAGATTATTTTCACGTTGCTACCTTCTGTGCAGCTGCTTCGTGAAGCGACATGCTGCACCGGTGCTTCGCATACTTAAAATTTTCGATTGTTTGTTTTTCTCTGTCTCTCTCTCTCTTTCTCTGCTCCTGACAGAGGGGGTGTGAGCTGCCGCCTTCAACAGCTTTGTGCCGCAGTGCTTCGCATACTTAAAAGCCAAACAGCCCTGTTGATTTGTTTTCTTTTCTCTATCTCTCTGACATTATCTGCTCCTGATGCGCACTCCTTTGAAGAGGAAGATATGTTTGCATTCTTTTAATTGTGAGACGGAATTGTCATCTCTGTGTTGTCATGGAGCACAGTTTAAACTTTTGAAAAAAAGACAAATGTTTGTTTGCAGTGTTTGAATAATGTTCCTGTCTCTCTACAACCTCCTGTGTTTCTGCGCAAATCTGTGACCCAAGCATGACAATATAAAAATAACCATATAAACATATGGTTTCTACTTCGCGGATTTTCTTATTTCGCGGGTGGCTCTGGAACGCAACCCCCACGATGGAGGAGGGATTACTGTAGTTTGTAGTTTTCTGACATGTTGGTTCCATTGATGAGGTTTGTTTTTCATATAGATATTGTTTGAAAGAGTTTAATTTTATTCCTGTTTTGATTTTTTTTTGTTTAAGTGATGCCATTGGGACATATCACACAATGATGTCACAATGCTTGATGTCACAATGCTTTGGTACTCTGTCTCCTCGGGGAATCCTTGGGTACCACTGGATTGACTTTGTGTCAAATGAGCGGTTGCTCATGGAGTCCTGCATTGTGAGGGAGTGTCAGTTATGGCACTACGGGTATGTGGCGTGATTCCCCAAGGGTGAGGTGGTTCGCAGGATCCGCATTGTTGAGTACCCAAGTGGCTGGACCAGGCCAAGTGGACGCCCATGTAACACCTGGCTGCGGCAGATAGAGGGTCATTTCCAGAGGGTGAGACTAGACTGCGTTGTAGGCCTGGGGGGTTGCCAACCAGGATCCCGAGCTGTTTCATCATGTGGTGGGTGAGGCAATGCACTGTACCAGTGCATGCTCCCCAACCTCACCTAACCTGACGTGATGTCATGGGTGACAGTAAAAGTTCAAGACTGCTTTGCTATGCCTGTCCCTTGGTGGATACTCCACATATTGAGTCTCTTTAATGTAGTTAGATTGTTTTTTTAAGTTCATTATTTTTTGGTTTTCTAACTTTGTTTTGCCTTTGGCTCCAGAGCAACATCTTGGCTTTTGATTCATGGTTGCCTCTTTAGTTTTGATCTCCTGATTTTGACCCTTTGGTAGTTCTGGCTACAAGTTTGCCTAATCAAGCATTCCTTGGTTATATTAATTGTCACAATAATCTTTAGACTCTCCATGTGTCTCTTAACATTCACAATTCAAAATTGACGCAGATCATTATGTTATGAATTCATTTGAACATCCAGAATTATGGAAGAGTAGGAAACACCTCAAAACTATTTATTGATAAGGTCAAAACATGTACCAGAGATCAAGAAAATGTGTATGCAGAGCTAATATATTTAGTCCATGAAGAAAATGTAGTTTGGGTTGAGCCTTTTGGTGCAACTCTTTTTTGGCAAACTGGAAACTAACGGAGAGAGAAAGAGGTTAGGAGCATGTACTGATACAACACGTTGCTGCACCCACCACAAGACAAACCACCTCAGGATCCCAGATTAGGACCCATGTGAAGCCATGCAATGGGTGGCACCTCAGCACCACACTAATTCAGATGGAATGGAACAGTGTGAGGTTTTTTATGGTGGCTGGAGTGCCAATTCTGCCACCAACCCCCAGGTTTTTCCCTGCAGGTTATATGGCCTACATACAGGGTTGGATGCAGATTAACGTTCACACTCAGTTCCAGATCACCGCCTGGTGCCTAGCACTTGGAGCTTTCACATAATGTTTGATTATGTGCAATATGTCTGAAGCCCTCTCTGTCCTGCAGTTTTGTCCTTATCCCTGCTTTAACCTTCAATATAACCATCAAGTTAGCATGCCCCCACCTGAATGTCTAAGACAAGGAAACGGCTAAATTTCTTGACCAAATTAATGCTAAAAACACACATTTATTTAAGCACATGGCAGAATACATTGAAAAACATTTTAGGAATTATATGATTTACAAGTGGTAGAACACACAGACCTCTGGTCCTCAAATAAAAGAGAATTGAAAGAGGTTTAGTCTACCAATATAATGATCAACTTGATTATGAATTCTGAACAAGTAAGCACAAAGTACTGGGGGATTATCCATAAAGGCCATCATGGATGGCAAAGATAAAGAGCTGTTGATACTGTGAATGTCTTCCTCCAGTTCTGAAAGAAAAAGAAACAGAAAATATAGACAGTGTTGGTGTAATGTGGAAGTCCAAAGTGAAACAAGTTTTAATTTTAAAAAATGAAAAAAGCACGGAAAACACAAAGATGAACCAGTGCAAGAATATGGTGAAGCATTAATGCAAAACCCTAAAGAAGTGAATGTAGTAGTAGTTGTTATCACTGATGTAGTGGACATTTTACAAGGATTTTTAGTTAAAATATACTTGAATAGCGGTACTGCACCATGCCTCTTTGAGTACTATTACATTCAATTGCGTTGGTTAAACCTAATTTGAATATAATATAAAAAGAAAAGTGCATGTTAGGCAGTACTTTTCATCTCCTCCATTTTACTGCATTTTCCAAAAAAATCTGGTTATTTTAGGTTTTTTTTTTGTCTTGGAGGATGAGTCTTTCACAGCAGGCAAATCATTTGTAGTGGAAGCATTTATGAAACATATGAGTTGGTACAATAATCTTGTTTACCCCAGGAGGGAGAAACATAACCTTCCTGTTGACTGCACAAAGCACCTAAGCCTGCTGTGTGAGTTGTATGTGCCTTATCTGGACTTGCAAACTGGATATAAACTGAAGGTTATTAAGGTCAGACCATATAAATACAATTACTAAGCCGTTAAATGTGATATGCTTTCTCCTCTACTAATGCATAGTCTGCCCAGGAATAACACTGCAGAACATTTCCAATGTAGTGCAAAAATAGAATCATATCACATTTGCATTAAAACATGCTGAGGAATATTGGAAATGTAGCAAAATAACTTGAAAAAGCAATCAAAGCTTTTCTTTTCTGAAATCTTTTATGCTGAACGATACTTTTGGTTTTAAAGATGATATTTAAGGCACAGAAAGCCTTAATTTCAAATTGTATGTATATATACATGTATTGCTGATTTTTCGATGCTAATATAAAAATATGGGTTCTTCTTTTTTTAAAACAAACTGTCATGATTTTCATACTATTTAAGTTTTCCTGGGCTCTGCATCATATATTTTCTTTACTTAAATTTTGACCTTGTAGAATTTATTAAGGTGTTGCTATGGTAATTATTTTTTAGTTTCCTTGGTATGGTCACTACCAGTTTTTGAAGCTAATTGTTAAGAAATAGCATCACATTGCTATTGGGCATTATCAAAAACTCACAGGTCGATGGAGTCATCAAAGTTGGTGCAATGAGACTGAAGACTCTCCAAAATTGTGGATAAAAACACCACTTTTTCAGAGTGGCTATTAGTGTTTTAAAACATTTTCAAGGAGAAGGAATGGCTTTGTGACTTTGAGTTTTGTTTCTGTTTTGGCTTAGTGGTTCAGCATTTCTGTAACCCAGTTTTGAACTTAGCTTTCCCCATTGATTATGATTTTGCGTGGCCCATTTTCTGGTCCTCTTTTCATTCTGTCCAACCTTTTTCCTAGAAGAACACAAACGTGAGCGTATTTTCTTGTGTTTATTGTTGCAAGTCAGCAAAGTATTTTTCAAAGTGAATATGTTGTTTTCACCAGTGACCTTGTTCACTGAATATTCTTCTGGGAATTTGCCATATTGCTGGCTTAAGCGAGACCAAGCTCTTCTAATTGTGGGTATTTCATTCCACCATCCACACTCTCCTTCTCCCATGGATCTTTGATTGCTATATGTGAGTTGCCAGTGAACTAAAAAAGGTACCAAAAATGTTTAGAAACTGCTGGATTTCCATCCAACATGTGTAATAAAATATATGTGCATAGCTCAGATCAGACATATTTGTCCATAATAACTGGCCCAGGCAGACTTTTTCCTAGCCCTCAGGGACACATGAAAAGGCCTCTGCACCGTTACAATACACCTAAAGTTAATTTGTTAAACTTCAATTTTAACCCTTAAACCGCCCGAACCGGCTATAGTCGGTTCCCAATGCAATTTGCCAGCACGCCGGAGCCGAGTATATTCAGCAAAGTACATTCATTGAACTCCGCAACCAGCTACAGTTGCTTCCCAGTGCAATTTGCCAGCATACCGAAGCTGATCAGTCAGTGTTGTATATTCGTTGAGCAGCCAGCTCATGACCACTGCCGACCCTGGCAGAACTGCAACATCACTGTCCCTGGGATTCAGCTGCTGCACTAGACTAGCCTGCAAGCATCAGCGCTTACCTCTGTGTGCTTGCATGCAGCCAGTTCAAGCACAGTTGCCATCAGTTGCACCTTGTACATATTGTTCCAATAGTTTTTTAAATAATTTTTACAGTTCATTGGCAGTGTGTAAAATGATCAGTGTTGCAGTAATTGTGATGCTCTTTCATGAAAAAAAATGTGTTCCATTAAAATTTCATATTTTCTTTGTGAATTGTGACGTTTACTTAAACAGTGCAGCAAAAAAAGTATTTGGTGTCCAGGGGTGCATTAACCCCCAAGTATGTGGCAGTTTAAGGGTTAAATTTATGTAGGACTAAAACTATATAGCCAACACTTAGATTTTTGATTATAACACTAAAGTAATATCATATTTATTGAATAAAATATATGGAGTGTCATTTAATGGTCATAGACGGAAAGAGACTTATTTCTTTTATCATCAGTGAAATAGGATTGGCATTTTAAGTACAGCTCATATTTAAATTCTATAGTTCTGTCTATAATGTGAAAATGCAATCATGTAGGTTGATTAATCCTTGGGATGCACTAGCCAGTGATTAAAACTGTCATAAAAGGACTGAATTAGTGCAAACAGGCCAAACTTGGGGTATTCATACAAAATGTAATGATTTACTTCATGAAGTAGAAGTACATAATAAACAATAATAGCTTGAAATACATTTCCAATTTGAAAAAAAGTTGAAACTCTGTGTAGAATGTAAATAAAAACAGAATGCAATGATTTGCAAATCTCATTAACCCATATTTTATTCACAATAGAACACAGAAACATAAAATGTTTAAACTGAGAAAATGTACAATTTTAAGAAAATAATAAGGTCATTTTGAATTTGATGACAGCAACATGTCTCAAAAAAGTTGGGACAGGGCCATGTTTACCATTGTCTAGCTTCCACTCTTCTTTTAACAACAGTATGTAAACATCTGGGAACTGAGGAGATCAGTTGCTGGACTTTTGGGAGAAGAATGTTGTTCCATTCTTGTCTGATATGGGATTCTACCTGCTCAACAGTCCTGGGTCTCCTTCGTCATATTTCATGATGCGCCTAATGTTTTCAATTGGTGAAGGGTCTGAACTGCAAGCAAGCCAATTCAGCACCCAGACTCCTCTACGACGAAGCCATGCTGTTGTTATAGATGCAGTATGCAGTTTGGCATTGTCATGCTGAAATATGCAAGGCCTTCCCAGAAAAAGACATCATCTGGGTGGGAGCATATGTTCCTCTGAAACCCATATATACCGTTCAGCATTGATGGAGCCTTTCTAGATGTACAAGCTGCCAATTCCATAAGCACGAATGCATTCCCATACCATCAGAAATACAGGCTTTTGAACTGAGTGCTGATAACATGGCAGAACATCCCTCTCCTCTGTAGTCCGGAGGAAGTGTCATCCATGTTGTCCAAAAAGAATTTCAAATATTGATTCATCTGTCAACAGAACAGTTTTTTACTTTGCTCAGTCCATTTTAAATGAGATTTGACCGAGAGAAGACAGCGGTTTTTCTGGATCATGTTTACATATGGCTTCTTCTTTGCATGATCGAGCTTTAACCTGCATTTGTGGATGGCACCACAAACTGTGTTTACATACAATGATTTCTGAAAGTATTCCAGAGCCCATACAGCGATTTCCATGACAAAATCAGGCCTGTTTTTAATGCAGAGTCATCTGAGGGCCTAAAGACAACAGGTATCCAATATTGATTTTCAGCCTGGCCCTTTGCGCACAGAGATTTCTCCAGATTGTCTGAATCTTTTGATGATATTACATACTGTAGATGATGAGATATTCAAAGTCTTTGCAATTTTATGTTGCGGAACATTATTCTGAAATTGTTCCACAATTTGTAAACTCAGTTTTTTGCAGATTTGTGAACCTCTGCCCATCTTTACTTCCAAGAGACTCTGCCTCACTAAGATGCTCCTTTTATACCCAATCATGTTACTGACCTGCTGCCAATTAACCTAATTAGTTGCAAAATGTTCCTCCAGCTGTTTCCTTTTAGTACCAAGTACTTTTCCAGCCTTTTGTTGCCCCCATCCCAACATTTATGAGATGTGATATAGGTTTTAATAAAAGTAGCTTTAATGAAGTGGCTCTTACAGGGCTAGGATCACTGGTAAAGAATCAAACATCAAAAATATCATGTTAGTGATCAGCAACCTCAAAACAGCATAAAACGATACTCCACATACTCCACATTCTTATATTACTGGTCCCCATTTTTTCAAAGTTTTGAGAAAAGGTGTAACTTTGACCCTTTTTATCCCATTATGGGGTAAACCCCTGTGGTTGGTGGATTGGTTGACATTGATGAGTCATTCTGATCATTTTTGCTGAACATACCAATAGGTTTACTCTTTATCATAAGGGTGCAATTTCCTGCACAAAATATGGTAAAAATGTCCTAAAATGAATGCATTTCAAGTGTAGAGGGCCCAAAAAAGATTCTTTTTATGCAAGCATCTCTCAAGGTGAGCTGAACTGTATATCACATGTGAGAGATTACTTGAACGATGAGCAGGAGGCGCCAGACAAAGAAAAACTGAAGTGATTTTGAAGCATTTGTAAGAAATTCTTATAAGCACAAAATTGAGCGATGAAGAGAGGGTAAACAGCACAGTCCACCCTCTGTCCCATCCACACACCTGAAAGTCCCAGGGCTGTGGATGTTCCTTTACTAGATCATTAATATCACTGCAGAATATCACTTAAATGATTCAATTCACACTGACCAAGACTGGTGAAACTAGAGTATAACTACAATGAAGTACAAAATACAAAAAAATATATCCATTTTAATAGTGTTATTCTGCCAAGAGAGAAATTAGCAAGAGTTAATCAAAAATTTTATAAATTTTAATTTTAAAAAGTGCATTATAAAAAGTTAATCAAAAATCTTAAAACATTTTAATTTTTAAAAGTGCATTATAACAATGGTCATGAAATAAAGTTCTCACTTTTTTATTATTGCACATATGTATTTGATTTTCCTTTAAGTCTGCAGAGTTCTTATTCTGTGCTCCGTGTTGGTAATGCTTGTGTATTTTTTTCTTTTTTCTTTTTTTCTCTCTTCTTTTCTTTTCACTGCTGCAATGTACCATATTATCTTTCCTGCCAGCACAATTTGCAATCTATGGACATAAAAAAGTTAAATTAACAGTTGTAAAAGATAATGTTTCTGAAACTATCATTTGTTGGGAAGAATGTCATTGAGAGTGAAAGAATGGGATGCTGTATAATAATTAAAAATAATTTAGTTACAAAAAAAAATAAAGTAAGTGTATACATTGATCAGATAGACATGAATGGATTTTTACCTAAGAAAACTAAGTTGTGTTCAGTAATGAAAAAGTCATTCTTACTTCAAAAAGAATCGCAGTAACTGAATTAACAGAAATATTTAACTTTCATTCATATATTGATGACACCCAGCTGTGTTTATCAATTCAACTGAATGGTACTTCTTCAGTTATGTCATTAATTACTACTTTTCCACTCATCCACTGTTTAACATCAATAATTATGTCTTTACATTCTAAAAACTCTTAACTCAAAAGCCTTGAAATGTAGATGTTATCTCCTACACATTTTTAACTCTTAGTCATCACATTTCTGTTTTTCTAAATCCTGCTTTCTCTAGCTTAGATATAATTAAAATTAAGAGGATTTCTTGAGATGGAAAAGCTTGAAAATCTAGTTCATTCATTTGTCTAAAAAAAATGACAATTTTAATGCTTCATTTCCTGACTGTTCTACTTAATTTCTTACAATTCAAAAATTAATCTAAAAGAGGAAAAGTGGATCACTTGGGTGAGTTAGTCACATTAATTCAATGTTAAAAACAGGCTAAACAAATTCCAATAGATGGGTAAATATTTTATTGCTGTAAATGCACATTCATTTTATTGCAGCAGCTTAAAATGTTGCCATATATGCTGTAAAATCAATTTAAAAAATTATAGAAGCATAGTCTTTCCTATAGGGTGACACTACGATCAGTATTGCCCTTTGGACGGGAGACCAATAAGACTGAACGATGGAAGGAGGCTCAGTCATGTTTCCTCAAACACTAGATGGCAGTACTCCTGGGTGTCAGGACCCATTCCCATAACTACAAGGCACCATGGGATTTGTAGTGCCGTGAGGCAACCCTGCCAGGTTCCATGAGTTCCACCAGAGGGTGCTACAGGGAGTCACTGACCCTGCTTTGGGGAACTTCTGATTGACTACTTCCATCGGGCAATGCCATGGCACCAGATGACCTCACTCAAGTTAAGTTGGAGTATCTTAACAAGTAAAAGACAATCTGAGCATAGCTCACCAGCCTTAGCATTGTTACACTGGTTACCTGTGTCCTTTAGAATCTATTTTACAAAAACATTTTAATGATATACAGTAGTAATTAAAGCTCTGAATAATCTTGTCCCTTCTTTCATTTTCAAGTGTCTATCACTAAATATTGCAAGTTGTAATCTTAGCTCTTCAAACACTAGTTTTCTTTCTGTATTATTCCAAGAGCTAAGCATAAAAGAAGTGGTGAGGCGGCCTTTTGTAGTTGTGCATCAAAAATCAGGAATACTTTACCAACCAAGCTAATACCATGGACCCATTAGAAAAAAAATCCTACAATCCCACTATTTCAATTTAGTTTTTCAGAGCCATATCTTAGTTTCACTTCTAGCCTATGTTTATAGATAGATAGATAGATAGATAGATAGATAGATAGATAGATAGATAGATAGATAGATAGATAGATAGATAGATAGATAGATAGATAGATAGATAGATAGATAGAACAAACTTTATTTATCCCCAGGGGTAAATCTGGCTTTTTACATGTCTTTCTTGAAGTGGTGTTACCAGCCCAGCACATCATAGTACAGAAAATCGTACTGGCCATCACAGAGTTGTAGAGGATGTGAAGGATGTCACTTTTCATATTAAAGGGCGGCAGTCTCCTAAGGAAGAAGAGCCTGCGCTGCCCTTTTTTATGTAGTTTCTCTGTATTTTGAGACCAGTCCAACCTGTTATTTTCATATTCTTCATATTTGCAATCAATATTTTAACCTCTGCTTTTGTCTGTTTTCTGTCACCACAATCTGATTAAAACACTGTACAGCTGCCTGTGATGATGGCATGAATCTGGACACTCCAACTGTATATGAGACCCATTGCATCGAATGTTCTAGCATAAAGCAATTGAATTCTAGCATTAAAAAAAAAAACAAGCTACATAAGCACATTTTATGTTTGGTAGAATGACCAGTGGGGTCTGGGGGGTCTTTTTGGCTTTGAAACCTTTTCAGATTTTTTTTTCCTAGCATCTCTCTGGCTTAAGGTTTTTCATTTTTTCTCTTATCCATGGCCATCTGACCATAGTATCAGACTTATCATTATAATCACAAAAGGCATAATAACAAATCTATAAATTAAGAACTCTACTTCTTCTATTTCTTATATATCTGAATTATTTAAGTATGTATTGATTTATTCTTATTTACTATTTTGGATATTTTTGGTTTTATTCATTTATTTATATTTTTTATTTCTAATTTTTTGTTTTTTTTGCAGTTTTTTCTTTAATCTTATTTAAAACATTTTGAACTACATGCCTTGTATAGAAATGTGCTAGAGAAATAAATGTTATTGTTATTGAAGGCTAAAAAAACATTACAAGAAGTAACACAATTTAAAGTAAATTGCAATATACAGTAATGCATGAAATAGATATTGTGATTCAAGAGCATGGAAATTTCTGTGAATAAATCAGAAAAAGACTTAAAACTTAATGTACTTAACGTTTTGTTTGACAATGCACCAAAGCTGATAGAAAGAATAACTATATGTAAATGTGGTGTTTGGTAAAACAAAATATATGAATTAAATTGCTTAAGCTAAACAATTACTATCTCTGAAAACGTAATACTGTCAACTGTATTAATCACAATAACCTTGATCTACCATATTATTAGAGGAATTAAGTAATACACTCGCAAACTGTAAAAATCTATATTAACATGAACTGACAGAGCAAATGAAAGAAAATAAGCTCCAGGCATTTAACATTGTATTAATGGGTCAACAAGTAACAAATGGTTATGTCTACATCACATTCTTTTTTAACCTTTTCTCAATACAAATTACTGCAGCATGTTTTAACAGAATACACATAAAGTAACAAATGATGGTTTCTATTTATAGCTTATACCCACAATTTATTTTTAAAAATTAAAAGAAGAAAGAGGGAAGCATGAAAAATGTTGTGTGTGAGTAATTACAAACATAAACAGATGTGACGCTAGATAGATAATTTAATTAAATGTCTGCATTTTCTCAATGAGCCAGAAAAAAAGTGACCTTTTCAACTAGTCTCCTGGTTTTCCACTTCACTTGAGCTCCTAAACCTTGAATAATTGAATCATTAAATTATTTAGAATTTGTTGGACTGAAATATTCCTATCTTTTGATTTCAAAAATAGGCAAGGTGTAGCCTGCTGTAAATTGGGTCTGGTCTAATTTAATATGTATTTGTCTTACTTTAAAAAATTTGTTTAAATTAACAAAAAAATGTTACTTTGTGTCCTGCGGTGGATTGGCACCCTGCCCGGGATTGGTTCCTGCCTTGTGCCCTGTGTTGGCTGGGATTGGCTCCAGCAGACCTCCCGTGACCCTGTAGTTAGGAATATAGCGGGTTGGAAAATGGATGGATGGATGGATGTTACTTTGTGTAAAAACATTTACACAATTTTATTGTGTCCAATTAGATTATTTTGGTAGTCCATTATAAATACACTATTTTCTAAAACTGGGTGCATGGTGATGTCAGTGGTGGTGATGAAACTTCTTAGCCAACAGAGAGGAAAAAGAGATGAAGAGATTGAATTAGTGCAATTAAAATAGAGGGTAGCTAAAACAAAATAAAACACCTGATCCTGTGCGGTTATTGAGCTATTTACTCTGCTTAAGTATGTACTTATTTTATAATATACTGTCTGGCATCTCACTTTTTTAACAGGAGAGCATATCTGACAAGTGCAACAGAAAAAAATGTGTCTTCCGTTCTGAATAATTTTGTTCAGCAGTGCTACTGTAATTTGTAAGATCATGTTTATTGCATAAATTTTACAAGACTATGATTTTCACTGAATAAAATATTATTTAAACAAACGTAAATGAATGATGTCAGACATGCAAACTGTCATTAAAATGTCTTGTGCTATGCAAGCAGATCAAACATATTTTTAACACAGAAAATATTTATCAAGATGCACAGTTAAAAAAATAATAAGAAAAATTCTGCACTACTTAATTAAAAATAAAATGGTCAGAATTAGTCTCTGCATATTAGGGAGTTTGAAAGAGTTTTCATCCCTTTTCCACCATTTGATTCTTTCTGTTTTTCTATTGGGTTCCTGGTTCCAGCGGCTTCATTTTAACATGGCCATGATAGGACTGATACAGAATGGAGCAGGGCCACAACCAAAACTTCCTCCCCTTCAAGATTTAGTTAAATTATGTTTATTAAACAATTTAGTCAAGAATGATTCAAGGTAAGAGTACTAACAAAGGACATGACCAAGCAAAATAATAAACGTAAGGTAAGGGAGAGATAATAACATTTTTTTATATGTTACTTACCTATTGAAGTTTGTAGTGATGGATGAGAAAAAGAAAATATCAAGTTTTCAGGCAGAATGGTAATAACAATATTTCTGAAAGAATAGGTGTCTTTAGTGACCAACTGTGGATGACAGCAGACAACATGAAAGCCCCATGAAAAACATTCATGTGAGTAAACCTCTTCTGAGCTGGCCAATGAAGGTCCTAGCCTACTCTACTGGATCTCTTTGGTGGCCTCCACTCATCTTTTACATGTTCAAGACTCCATTTCATGAAAACTGGGACTCACTCTAAGGAAGAGAAGATGACCGGTAAGCAAGGAAGACTTGTGGCCAAAGCAGGCCCTTGTGTCTCCCTCAGGTGACTGCAGCTTTCCTCCTTCACTAAGTGACCTAAAGATGTTATCTAATGTTATCCGCGGAAGATGTACTACATTACCTTTCTTGTCATCGGTTAAAATTTTACATCATTGCTGTGTAACCAATCAAAAATTGTTGCGTTAATTCATTTGACTTCATCGTTTCTCGGTGCTAGGATTGCCCGTGTACTCATTTCTTCTGTTGATAACCCTTCGAGATGAAATTCTTCCATTAGATTTGGACATAATAAGTCTTCTTTTATTGGGATCTTAAAGTGAGCAAAACGTAAAAATTTATAAGAACTGAGAGTGCAGAAACTGTGTCTGACAAAAGTATTCACACGAATGAGAGGTGAGAAGACCGTGTGCGTGTTTGAAAATGGTTGAGTGGAGGGTGGGACTTGAAAAAATCTCTTGATAATAGTCTTGTCTCAAGATTTTCTTGTATAATAGAGAGGCAAGATTCTCTGGTCTGATTAACCCAAGATTAGCATTATGTCTGGAGGAAACTAGGACCTGTTCATCACCTGTGTAATGCCATTCCAGTGATGACGCATGATGGAGTTTTTTTTTTCAACAGCAGGGACAGAAAACCTGGAAAGGGTTGAAGAAAAGCTAAATGGAGTACAGAGATATCCTTAATGTAAGCCTACTCCAGAGCATTCTGAACCTCAGACTGGGCCGAAGGTTCACCTTCCAATAGGCTAATAACCCTCAGCATAAAGCAAAGACAACATAGGAGTGGCTTAGGGACAACTCTGGGAATGCCTTTGTGTTGCCCAGCCAGAGCCCAGCCATAAGGTAATCCAATATCTCTGGAGAGACCTGAAAATAGCAGTCCACTGATGGCCTCTATCCAACCTGTCAGAGCTTAGGAGAATATGCAAAGAAGTTTGGCAGAAAATGGCCAAATCCAGGTGTGGGCGAAGTTGTCACGCCAAGCCCAAGAATACTCCAGGCTAAAATCTTTGCCAGATTTGCTTCAACTAATTACTGACTGAAGGATCTGAATACTTGTTTCATTGTAATATTTCAGGTTTTAATTTATTATAATAACTTTGCTAAAAATTGTAAAATTTTGTACTTGAAATATTGAGTGTTGCTTGATATTTGGAAAAATTTAATTTAAATGATCTTAGCTCAAGGCTGCAACACAGCAAAAAGTGAAAAAGGGAATAGTCTGAATATTTTCTGAATCCACTGTATGCCTGTTACCCTTGCCCTAGAAAATTATCTTGCCACGGTTTAGTTCTGTGCTACTCGTGCTTGTTAATCCCATTTTTAATTTCTTTCATTTGGCTCCCAAATATCTGCTTACAGTTACTACTGGAAACATATCTTAGCATTGTGAAACTGCTTGACTAAAGGAGGCCATTTAGCTTAAGGAATGAAAAAATATTGTTGCCACAAGTGGATAATAAAACCTCTGAGGCAATCAGTATAATAATTACTTAAAGAAAAGAAGTACAGCAAGTTAAATATCACGTTCTAGTAACTGCAGAATTAAAACCATCTGAAAAGGATTAGAAATAAAGTTGTAAAAGGAAAATAATTTGAAGGTAGTCTTCCCTCTTTGAAAAATTAATTTTCATGATTATATTTAGAAGCTAAGATGTGTTCTAATTAACCAAAGTATTTTCTAATACTGTTTTTGTCGAAATGATGAATGCTTAGAATTGAGGGAAAATTAATGCATATAAATTAATGCATATCTTTACTCAAAACACATATGAGAATTGTATTATTATTATTTCAGTGACTAAGTAAAATAAAAACCTGAACAAAACTGTACTGTTTGTTTCCTGGGAAACATCCACAAGATGCTGACAGCCCTTGAAGAAATGAACACATTCAGATGTGTTATGTATATTTATGGATGCCAAGGGCAAAACAGTTCCACGCTTAAATAGAAAACAGTTAAATTCTTATCCTGAGGGAGCAGCTGAAAGCCCAGAGACTAGAGTTTGTTGAGAATTTATTGAGTGACATTGAAAATTATTCAGCAGGAATATTATTATGGCTTTGTATTTTTGGAAAATGTGTTATGCTATAGGAAATTGGATTACTGTCTCTGTTTTGAGTATTAAAATGCTGTAAACTTCCATTCTTTTCATAAAAAAAAAAACTGTAGATCATGCTATTTTATAGCGTATTGTCCTGGAAATAAGCAACAGTTAATGAGTGCATGCCATTATCTCTGACCATCATTACATCACAGCACAAAATAGATAGCACCGGTCACCAATTTACTTCACAGTGTGACAGTAGTAATATAAAGACCGGGAAGTGTGAAAAGCATTTCACTGGCATTTTGGCAGAAGAGAAACAACACACATTGGGAGGATATGTTTGTCTTTTATAAGGAACAGATTAGCAGGGTTTGTGTCGTGTCATCTGTAGGGAAATTTAAATACACCACTGCTAACAATTATACCACTAATTAGTCATTTAGCCCGTTACAATAACGGGCGCTAGAACAGTAGTGCATAAACATTAGTAGGAACAGTCTATATTAAATGGTAAGGGACTTTGACCTCATTCTTTTTGTTGGTCGTATTTTTCTTTCTTTCAGCCTTTCTTTTGTTGATGTTTACTTGCTGAGCTGACCGTTCTTCGTGGGCTGCCACCGTGTATTGTGTGTCTTTAATTTTCTGTGACAGTAATACTGTCTTGTACGGCTCTATTCAATAAGGGCGCGCACAAAAAGGCGAGCTTCAAAAGGGCGACCTCAATTGAGCGCGACGAATAAAGGCGTTCATAGATAATTTAGTTCAAATGGCTCTGGAATATGTGAAGAGCAACAAAGGTGCAGATCTTTATTTACGCGCGCCTTTATTAGCTGCGCCCAATTGAGGTCGCCCTTTCGAGGCTTGCCTTTTTGTGCGCACCCTTATTGAAGGATGCTTGTGCGCGCCCTTATTGAAGGATACCGTCTTGTACGTCCGCTGGCTTGTACGTCCGTAATATACCTTTAATTTTCTCTGGCGGTAATACAGGCGTGCGCGTCGGTAATATGCCTTTAATCTCCTCTGACAGTAATACTGGCTTGTATGTGGCTGTAATATGCGTCACTGTATTGTGTACCTTTAATTTCCGCTCGCAGTAATACTGGTTTGTATTTCCGTAAAACGCCTCTAACTTTCTCTGACAGTAATATCGTGCATCACACCGTGCCCCTCGCAAGCGCACTTCACCAGAAGACACCCACACATGGACACCTGGACGCACACAGGGATTTTATATATATAGATAAGGGTAAGTTTGTTATTTTTTGAAGTTATTTATTCACAATCATGGAATATATACATTTTCCACAAAAGGTTCTATTCTAAACTTTTTTATACATTAAAACCTGGACTATCTGCCTATTTCAGATCTTCCCTTTCTTAGTGAAATCCTACAGTGTGCTGCTGCAGGCCATGTAAAAGACCATTTTGCCCCTAATGACCTGTTTGAGGAATTTCAGTCTGGTTTCAGGGTCAATCACATTACAGAGCTAGCACTCGTCAGGGTGACTAATGATCTCCTATTCGTAGCATATCGTAGTCTTTTAATACTAATCTTTTTAGACCTCACTGCTGCTTTTGATATGGTACATTATGACATTCTTTTGTTTAGACTTGAAAACGAGTTAAATATTGCTGGAAGTTCTCTTGCGTGGTTTAAGGACCAAAAACAATTTGTTGCCATCAGTAAGTTTATGTCTGAACTATCTTGTTCATTCCTGGGTGTCCCTCAGGGATCAATTGTCAGCCCTTTGTTCTTTGTCATGTACTGTATGTGCTTCCTCTTGGTGCCATTATTAAACGGCATGGTCTAGAATTTCCTGTTACTCTGACCATACACAGATTTATTTACACACACGGGGCTTATGCAAACATTACCTCCTCCTGCATTGGTTGCCTGTTTGGCTGACCTTAAACACTGGTTGTCTGAAAACTTTCTCAGACTGAACAGTGATAAAACTGAAGCTTTAATTATTGCATCTCCAGGCACTTGAAGAAAACAGACAATTTCTCAGTAAATATTCCAGGCTTTATTACATCCCTGTCTGAACAGGTTTTACAAATCTCAGTGTTACTCTAGACCTTATACTCTCCTTTGATCCACATATTAATAATATTACCATGATTGGCTTTTTCTGCCTTAAGCAAATTTCAAGGCTGCGTACATTGCTCTCTGATACTGCAACTGACACACTCATCCTTGCAGTATTGTTTGGTAATCCTGCTCAGAGCCTAAACAAGCTTCAATATGTACAAAATTCAACAGCAAGAT
This sequence comes from Erpetoichthys calabaricus, assembly GCF_900747795.2. NCBI lineage: Eukaryota > Metazoa > Chordata > Cladistia > Polypteriformes > Polypteridae > Erpetoichthys > Erpetoichthys calabaricus. The sequence continues at coordinate 49,669,047 of NC_041397.2, read as the reverse complement.
TGGTTACCCATTTAAAACTCTGGGAGCATAGTACTCCTACACTCCTAAAGTTACAATGGCTACTAGACCCTGGCCACATTCAATATAAACTTCTTCTAGGTTTTAACTTGGAAGAACTTGGTCTGCCCCAACTTTCTTGTCTTCATTATTATGTCCATATAGATAGATAGATAGATAGATAGATAGATAGATAGATAGATAGATAGATAGATAGATAGATAGATAGATAGATAGATACTTTATTAATTCCAAGGGGAAATTCACATACTCCAGCAGCAGCATACTGATACAAAAAAACAATATTAAATTAGAGATTGATAATAATGCAGGTAAAAACAGACAATAACTATGTATAATATTAATGTTTACCCCCCCCGGGAGGAATTGAAGAGTCACATAGTTTGGGGGAGGAACGATCTTCTCAGTCTGTCAGTGGAGCAGGACAGTGACAGCAGTCTGTCGCTGAAGCTGCTCTTCTGTCTGGAGATGACACTGTTTATTGGATGCAGTGGATTCTCCATAATTGATAGGAGCCTGCTGAGCGCCCGTCGCTCTGCCACAGATGTCAAACTATCCAGCTCCATGCCAACAATAGAGCCTGCCTTCCTCACCAGTTTGTCCAGGCATGAGGCGTCTTTCTTCTTAATGCTGCCTCCCCAGCACACCACCGCGTAGAAGAGAGCGCTTGCCACCACCGTCTGATAGAACATCTGCAGCATCTTATTGCAGATGTTGAAGGACGCCAGCCTTCTAAGGAAGTATAGTCGGCTCTGTCCTTTCTTACACAGAGCATCAGTATTGGCAGTCCAGTCTAATTTATCATCCAGCTGCACTCCCAGGTATTTATAGGTCTGCACCATCTGCACACAGTCACCTCTGATGATCACGGGGTCCATGAGGGGTCTGGGCCTCCTAAAATCCACCACCAGCTCCTTGGTTTTGCTGGTGTTCAGGTGTAGGTGGTTTGAGTCGCACCATTTAACAAACTCATTGATTAGGTCCCTATACTCCTCCTGCTGCCCACTCCTGATCCATCCCACAATAGCAGTGTCGTCAGCGAACTTTTGCACCTGGCAGGATTCCGAGTTGTATTGGAAGTCCGATGTATATAGGCTGAACAGGACTGGAGAAAGTACAGTCCCCTGTGGCGCTCCTGTATTGCTGACCACAATGTCAGACTTGCAGTTCCTGAGAAGCACATACTGAGGTCTGTCTTTAAGATAGTCCACGATCCATGCCACCAGGTATGAATCTACTCCCATCTCTGTCAGCTTGTCCCTAAGGAGCAGAGGTTGGATTGTGTTGAAGGCGCTAGAGAAGTCTAGAAACATAATTCTTACAGCACCACTGCCTCTGTCCAAGTGGGAGAGGGATCGGTGTAGCATACAGATGATGGCATCCTCCACTCCCACCTTCTCCTGATATGCAAACTGCAGAGGGTCGAGGGCGTGTTGAACCTGTGGCCTCAGGTGGTGAAGCAGCAGCCTCTCCATGGTCTTCATCACATGTGATGTCAGAGCAACAGGCCGGAAGTCATTCAGCTCACTAGGACGTGATACCTTTGGGACTGGGGTGATACAAGATGTTTTCCAAAGCCTCGGGACTCTCCCCTGTTCCAGGCTCAGGTTGAAGATGCGCTGTAGAGGACCCCCCAGCTCCGATGCACAGACCTTCAGCAGTCGTGGCAATACTCCATCTGGACCTGCTGCTTTGCTGGCACGAAGTCTCCTCAGCTCTCTGCTCACCTGCACTGTTGTAATTATGGGTGGGGATGTCTCTCCTATGCTGGTATCAGCAGAAGGATGTGTGGAGGGTGCAGTACTCCGAGGTGAGAGTGAGAGTGGGTTAGGGTGGTCAAACCTGTTAAAGAAGTTGTTCATTTGGTTTGCTCTCTTCACGTCTCTCTCGATGGTGGTACCCCGCTTCGAGCTGCAACCAGTGATGATCTTCATCCCATCCCACACTTCCTTCATTCTGTTATTCTGCAACTTCTGCTCCAGCTTTCTCCTGTACTGCTCCTTTGCCGCCTTGAACTGGACTCGGAGTTCCTTCTGCACGCGCTTGAGCTCATGCTGATCACCGCCTTTAAAAGCCCTTTTCTTCTGGTTGAAAAGGCCCTTGATGTCACTTGTAATCCATGGCTTGTTGTTAGCATAGCAGTGTACAGTTCTTACTGGAACTACAATGTCCATACAGAAGTTGATGTAGTAGGTAGTGCAGTCAACAACTTCCTCAATGTTCTCACTATGTGATCCCTGCAAGATATCCCAGTCCGTAGTTCCAAAGCAGTCTCTCAGAGCCTGCACTGCCTCAGGGGACCACTTCCTGAATGAGCGTGTGGTTGTAGGTAGGACCCTCACTCTTGGTTTGTACTGAGGCTGAAGCAGAACCAGGTTATGATCAGGTTATGACGCTGCATGCGTCTTTAACATTTGCATACAGTAAATCAATAGTCTTATTTCCCCGGGTGTTACAGTCCACATACTGGGAGAAGGCAGGTAATGTTTTGTCCAGCGTCACATGGTTAAAGTCTCCAGCGATTAGCACAAGTGCCTCAGGGTGCTGCGTTTGTAACTTAGCAACAGCAGAATGGATGATGTCACTCACTGTCTCCACGTCCGCCCGAGGAAGGATGTACACGATAACAACAATGATGTGTCCAAACTCTCTGGGCAAGTAATAGGGACGCAAACTTACGGCCAACAGTTCGATGTCCCTGCAGCAAGTGGAGATTTTGACGTTTACATGTCCAGAGTTTCACCACCTTGTATTGACATAGAGATCTAGACCTCCACCTTTGTGCTTCCCGCAGGTACTTGCGTCTCTGTCCGCTCTAACTGTGCTGAACCCGGGTAGCTCCACATTAGCATCTGGGATGGTGGTAGTTAACCACGTTTCTCAAAAGCACAACAGACTGCATTCTCTGTAGGTTCTGACATTTTTCACCAGTGCAGCCAGTTCGTCGATCTTATTTGAGATTGAGTTCACATTCCCCAGAATCACAAAAGGCACCGAAGGCTTAAAATGCCACTTTCTCTCAAGCCGCTTCATTTTTAGCTTAGTGCCGGCTCTGCTGCCACAATACCACCTTCTTACCTCGTCGGGTAAATAGGGAACCACACCGGCACTGGCATTTGTTCTCAGCGCTCGAAGTTGAGTACTTGAATAGATGAGTCTCGGCGTGTAAAAATCCATGCCCACGTAAGTGTGTCCAGGGAACAAATCCACATAAAATCCACCTAAAATAAAGTGATAGGAGTGATCAATAAAAAAGAGAAAAATAAAAGTAGAAAAGTAGAAAAATAAAGTCATACACGGAACTGCTGAAAAAGCTGCCACTCTCGGCGGCACCTGAGATATACTCCATCACACTCACTTGATTCATCAGACTCCTTGCTGCTAACCATTCTGCTGTGCAGATTGTGCACTATGGGTGATAGGGCTTTCAGTGTATCAGGGCCACGGTCATGGAATACTCTGCCTTTGGAGCTCCATACCTGTATCTCACTTTCTGTTTTTAAATCTAAACTTAAAACTTATCTTTGTAATATTGCCTTTTGTTGTTCTCATTAATTTTGCTTGTACATTGGACTATTTGATTTTACGTACATTGTTGTACAGTGTCCTTGGGTAACTTGAAAGAGCCTTTAAATAAAATGTATTATTATTATTAAATTTAAAAAGAGTCATGGCTTCTCTTGTAGTGTAAAATGGGTTTCAAAGAGCATGAGTCGAGACATAAAAACAAAAACCTTAAAACTTACCCAATACATCAATTTTTCAAGCTAAGAGTGTTTATTGAGTATTGATTGGTATCTTGAATATATGGAAGGACAGTTTACGACAAGGGATACATCTCCTTTTGTCTGAAAATGTTGAATATTAAGAATAAAGCTTTTGAAACTTAATGTATTACTTTTATATGCCAAGAGTATAGTATCATCTCAGACATTATTAGCAGACAAAAGGAGAAAACTGCACAATGTTGATTCATTAAGACTAAGTGTTTAGGATAATATAGTATTCACCACCTGAGGCCACAGGTATGCCACGCCCTTGACCCTCTGCAGTTCGCATACCAGGAGAAGGTGGGAGCGGAGGATGCCATCATCTATATGCTTCATCGATCACTCTCCCATTTGGACAGAGGCAGTGGTGCTGTAAGAATTATGTTTCTGGACTTCTCTAGCGCCTTCAACACCATCCAAGCTCTGCTCCTTAGGGACAAGCTGACAGAGATGGGAGTAGATTCATACCTAGTGGCATGGATCGTGGACTATCTTGCAGACAGATCTCAGTATGTGCGTCTCGGGAACTGCAGGTCTGACATTGTGGTCAGCAACACAGGAGCACCGCAGGGGACTGTACTTTCTCCAGTCCTGTTCAGCCTATATACATCGGACTTCCAATACAACTCGTGGAGTCCTGCCACGTGCAAAAGTTCGCTGACGACACTATTATCATGGGCTGCATCAGGAGTGGGCAGGAGGAGGAGTATAGGAACCTCATCAAGGACTTTGTTAAATGGTGAGACTCAAACCACCTACACCTGAACACCAGCAAAACCAAGGAGCTGGTGGTGGATTTTAGGAGGCCCAGGCCCCACCTGGACCCTGTGATCATCAGAGGTAACTGTGTACAGAGGGTGCAGACCTATAAATACCTGGGAGTGCAGCTGGATGATAAATTGGACTGGACTGCCAATACTGATTCTCTGTGCAAGAGAGGACAGAGCCAGCTATACTTCCTTAGAAGACTGGCGTCCTTCAACATCTGCAATAAGATGCTGCAAATGTTCTATCAGACGGTTGTGGCGAGCACTCTCTTCTACGCGGTGGTGTGCTGGGGAGGCAGCATTAAGAAGAAGGACACCTCACGCCTAGACAAACTGGTGAGGAAAGCAGGCTCTATTGTAGGCATGGAGCTGGACAGTTTGACATCCGTGGCAGAGCGACAGGCGCTGAGCAGGCTCCTATCAATTATGGAGAATCCACTGCATCCACTAAACAGTGTCATCTCCAGACAGAGGAGCAGCTTCAGCGACAGACAGCTGTCACTGTCAATGCTCCACTAAAGAGATCGTTCCTCCCCCAAACTATGCAACTTGTCAATTCTACCCGGGTGGGTAAACGTTAACATTATTCAAAGTTATTGTCTGGTTTTACCTGCATTTTTATTACTCTTTAATTTAATATTGTTTTTTGTATCAGTATGCTGCTGCTGGAGTATGTGAATTTCCCCTTGGGATTAATAAAGTATCTATCTATCTATCTATCTATCTATCTATCTATCTATCTATCTATCTATCTATCTATCTATCTATCTATCTATCTATCTATCTATCTAATAGGAAACACCAATCACAGTCTGATTAGAGATGTCGCAAAATGATCCTAAAGTGATATAATAAAAATATTTAATATACAAAATTTTAATAAAACCAGAGAGACAAGGCAATCCATCATTGTCAATCTTATTAATTTTCTTTATAGATAAAAGTGTTGGCAAAAAACATGAACTTATTGATAACTTTCGATTCTGACATTTTGAAACAGTACAATACTCATTTTCTGTAGTATTGATTTTCACTATGTTAGATGTGCTGTCTTCCTTGCTCATTATTTTGACAATATAAACATGTGAAATTTCTGTTAATGCTTATATATGATTGCACTACTGCTCTTTTATGAAATTGTATTGACTTTAGAATGTGTAACAATCTCATAGGCTTTTGTACAAATGTACAACTGCTACAAGAGGAATATAGTTATATTTATATATATTTTTTAAATCCATTAAATCCTTGATCCACTAGGATGAAAAGTCAAGACAGAGGTAAAGAATTTATTGTAATTATTGACTCTGACCTTAATTTTAAGTCACATATTAATCAGATTACTAGGACAGCATTTTTTCACTTAAGAAGTATACCAAAAGTTAGATCTTTTATAACTTTGCAAGATGCTGAGAAATTAGTTCATGCTTTTGTTTCCAGTCGGTTAGATTACTGTAACACACTCCTCTCAGGACTACCCAAAAAAGACATCAATCGATTGCAACGAGTGCAGAATGCAGCTTCTAGAATCTTAACTAGGAAAAGAAAATCCAAGCACATTTCTCCAGTTTTGATGTCACTACATTGGTTACCTGTGTCTTTTAGAATTGATTTTAAAATACTGCTTATGATTTACAAAGCCTTAAATAATCTCACTCTATCCTATATTTCACCTTACACTCCAAATCGAAACTTTAGATCTTCAAATGAGTGTCTGCTTAGAATTCTGAGAGCTAAACTTAAAAGAAGTCGTGAGGCGGCCTTCTGCTGTAATGCACCTAAAATATGGAATAGCTTACCAACAGAAATTCGAAAAGCTAATACAGTGGAGCACTTCAAAAAACTGCTAAAAACTCATTATTTTAACATGGCTTACTCATAGTTTCATTTTAGTTTAACTCTGATATTCTGTATATGTATTTAATTATAGTTATCATTCATTGTGGCTCTGAAATCCATACTAACTTCTACTTTCTCTCTGCGCCACCATCACCTGATCAAAGCACCGTGCTGTCCCTACATTGATGGATTGAAGGCCAGAGGTCCACATGACCATCATCATCTAATTCTTCCATGTGAAACCTGAAAACCATCAGGACTGATTGAAATCTTTTATGTTAGGTAGAATGCCTAGAGGGGGCTGATTAGTCTCGTGACCTCAGAACCCCTGCAGATTTTTTTTTTCCATCAGCCGTCTGGAATTTTTTTTGTTTGTTTTTTCTGTCCTCCCTGTCCATCATACCTTACTTCTATTCTATGTTAATTAATATTGCCTAATTTCATTTTTATATTTTGTCTTTTTTCTCTTTCTTCATTCTGTAAAGCACTTTGAGCTACATCATTTGTATGAAAATGTGCTACATAAATAAATATTGTTGTTGTTGTTGTAAATAAAAGAAAGTCTTGATTGTCAGTTTTGCGAAAATAGTAGGGGAATGATAGAGGAGATAAAAAAAAACAAGGATTATAATTCAGGAACTAAGATGCTGCCATGAAATATAGGAAAGGTGTAAAAAAATGACAGCAGTAAAAGGAGAAAACAAATCACATATCAAATTCATTGTAAACAAATGTCGATGTGTTATGGCTGTAGTTGTGCCAACGATCAATATCTGTGTTTGCAGGGGAATCTATTGTAAACATAAGAAACTGTACAATAAAGAACCAGAATCTGGACAGAAAATTACAGCATAACAAGCAAGCATAAATCATTGCCTTGAAATTGTACCTTTAACAGCACTCCAGTGAAATAGTAAAGCAGCAGACATGCCACAGTACTTGTTAGCAGTGAAGCCACACAATCTGAACCCAGTTATTTCATTTACAAGGTCATAGGGAGTAGGAGACTATGCAAGCACACTAGACATAGTCCTAATTCCTAAAATGCCTTACACTGGTAAGAAGACGTTTGTGAGGTTCTTGTTAGATTTCTTATAAACAGCAATGCATGTGATCATGTGTTAGGGCTCATTTATACTTCACGCTCAGAACGTGTATGCGCCCACATCATGGCTGCCACACGTTCCCAGTGTTCATTTGATGCGTCCTCTGAGCAGGTCCTCAGAAATGAACACGATGCATGCGCGAGTTGCAGTACCAGCAAAAAGTCGGGGGGCACAGTGTGCTAAAAGTTGGAATATGACGTCAGAGTCTCTGGTTACTATCTACATGTGACAGAAAGCCGCTTTGAGGATCCTACGTGATCGATGTGCGTGCTTCGATGTTTCATGAATGGTTCGATGTGGTGAAGCAAAATGCTGACATACAGATGCATTCGTGGTGCTTTTATATTCAAGTGTTACATATTCCCGATCGTAATGACACGATACATTTTAAAAATCTCACATACCGTCTTCTGTACCGTCTTTTTTTCTAGGGCTTTCTCCGGTACTGACAGCAGTGGCAAACAGCAATAGATTGCCACACTGAGCACATTAAATGTATAATATTCCAACTCTCTGCACATTTAGAATCCTTAGATTTATACTTGATATTACTTTCATGATGAAATGCATTGAAGTATGTATGTTAGATTTTACAGATAAATCGGTAATTTCATTTAAATAATGAATACTGTTAATAATGACACACATGGGGGTGGCACAGTGGCGGAGCGTTAGCGCTGCTGTCTTGCAGGGAGTCACATCACTAATATTCCCTGCCTGGAGTTTACATGTTTTTCTGCTGGGTTTCCACAGTGTGCTCCAGTTTCTTTCCAAAAATATGCAGATTTGTTTACACTAAAATGACGCCAGCATGTATGTGTGTGCTTGTATTCACCTTGCGATGAGCTGATGCCTCGTCCAGGGATTGTTTCAGCCTCGTGCCCAATACTAGCTGAAATGGACAAATCCCTGGACTGATGGATTTAATCATTAAACATCCTTTTCAGAGATATTGCGGTAAGGTGTCATCAGAGTTTAATGGGTGTTCCAGGCAATTCACAACACAGCGAAGCCGAACCTGTTCTCCCCGTGATAATATTTTGCACTGCCACCTGGTGGATTCCTCTAGATTTACGTAAAGTACGGCGTAAGTATAAACAGTAAAATGCGTGCGTAGCAGGAGCGTCCGCTGCAGCATGCGTCGTGTGAAGTATAAATCCAGCCTTAGAATCAGTGTAGTTGAATCGACATGGTTTGTCCTGCAGACCAGAGTTTGTGAGGCTTAAGGACATGTGTCTGTGATGAGGTTGTAAGCAATACTGCAGCACAATAAGGAATGGTCCTGTCACCTTTTCTGTTCACACTAAGTCTTGTCAATTGCAGAAATTCTCAAATGATTCTGTGCTAATAGAGTGTCTTGACAAGGGAAACAGTGTATAGGAGTAAGGTGGAGAACTCATGATTGTGGTGCATGTTCAGGTTTTTGTTTTTTTTGGGAATTTGAAGTGCCGCTCATGGATGGTTTAGTATTTGATGATCTGGTTTTGACTAACTCTTTTGTCTTCACTTGTTTTTCTCCTTGGTATTTTAGCTATGGTTTACTGGCGAACTACAACTTCATGTAAGAAAATTCAATAAACATGTCTGAACTGTAGGCTCTGGGAGAATCATATTTGTATAGGATAAGGATCGGGAAATTATTGGATTCAGTTTGGTAGGTTGATGATTATTGAAATGTAATCTGTTATAGCATAACAATGCCTTCTAATGACAAAGGGATAGTAATCCTGAAACCAATATCTACTTTGTCAAAATACAAATATTAATTTAAAGATACTAGATCGATACCAGAAACCAGTGTTATGCAAATGATACAAAAGTAAGAATAAGATGCAACCATAAAAAGGACCTCCGTCAAACAATGCCAATGCTTGAGGTCTGAGAAAATCATAATAGGTGGAAGTAATTTTGAACAGTTAATTTTCAGACACACAGCACACTTGTTAGACGGGCTCTTTGAAATTTGAATTCTTTCAAACACTAACAGTATGCTGCCTGATCAATACATTTTGGTTATCTCCAAAGTAGTTGATAGAAATAAATACACAGGGAGAATTATTCCACAAGCCTCACATTTCCCTTCAACATATAATATTTTCATTTCCATTTCAGAAATCACTGTTGATGGAAGACAATTCACAAACTCAATTACTTCTAGTAAAATAAAAACACTGGTATGCTATAATCAGCACAGAGCATCTCTGTCACCTTAGGGTGGCTTTCATATTATTTTAAGTTAATTTATCAGTACATAAAAAATACGCACACAAAGAGGCCACAAGCAGGCAGGAGGACGTTATCTAAATTACCTAAGGGAGTGCACTGAACAGGAACAGCTAACTACAGTTTGTAGAAGTGATGCAGAGTTTTTCTTTTCTTTTCCAATTATTAACCTTACAGTCAATAAATGTTTACATAAAGTAAGAAATACATTTAATTTTTTGTACATTTTTTCCCTGAAGCATCTTTTAGTGTTTTGGGTGTTTTTATTTTCCTTTTAATTAAATTACAGTATCACTTTAGTTTTGGCACTTACTTTGGCAATTACTTATTTATTCTTATGTAACAAGACCTTAACAGAGGCTTCTTTTGGTCTTCATACCACTTATAAAAGATTAGTGGATTGGTTATTCATCTCAGTGCAGTGCGGCACACTGACTGGATGATAAAATGACTTTATGAAGGATTCACAGGTCTTGTACTAAATCTGTAATATCAAGACAAATGTGTCTCAGTTAAGCCACTCAGACCACTCCAATGATGTCTGAACACTTTACTGAGGATTTGTAAGTGTTACGAAAACCCAAAGAAGTGTTTGGTAAGGTCTTGTTACGTACTTATAAATGAGAAATAGATTAATTTTGCAGTACCTATACTTTTTTATTTTATTGATTTTATTGTAATCATTCCATACAAATAGATATATTTTTACAAAAATAGGATTTAAAACAAATCAACCCCCATCCCTGAGAAAGAGAGCATGGCCAACAGAGTAAAACTTAAAGCTAGTAAAAATAAGTAAATTGACGAGTTTAATAAGCAGATAAAGATAAATGGAGAAGAAAAAGAAATGGGAAGAGAATCTGCTTCCTCAGTGCTTTAAGAGCTTAGTGTAAAATGTTATTGATTAGATCCTGACAGGTTTTGAAAAAGTTCTGCACAGATCCTCTAAGTGAGAATTAGATTTTTTCCAATTTCAAATAGTATACAACATCAGTTACCCACTGACTTAAAATAGGAGAGTTAGGATTCTTCCAGTTGAGCAAGATAAGTCTGCGTGCCAATAGTGTAGTGAAGGCAATCACAGTTTGTTTGTCCTTCTTCACTTTAAGCCCATCTGGAAGAACACCAAACACAGCTGTTAATGGGTTAGGAGAGATTGTGACACCAAGGCTGTCTGAAAGGCATTTAAAGATTTTGGTACAGAATGATGTTAATTTGCCAAGGAGGTCGGGTGCAGTGTGAGTTGGGTGGTGGCCGAAGGCGGGGACCTTGGCGGTCCGATCCTCGGCTACAGAAACTGGCTCTTGGGACGTGGAATGTCACCTCTCTGAAGGGGAAGGAGCCTGAGCTAGTGCGCGAAGTTGAGAGGTTCCGGCTAGATATAGTTGGACTCACCTCGACGCACAGCTTGGACTCTGGAACCAATCTCCTTGAGAGGGGCTGGACTCTGTACCACTCTGGAGTTGCCCCCGGTGAGAGGCGCCGAGCAGGTGTGGGTATACTTATTGCCCCCAACTTGGAGCCTGTACATTGGGGTTTACCCCGGTGGACGAGAGGGTAGCCTCCCTTCGCCTTTGGGTGGGGGGACGGGTCCTAACTGTTGTTTGTGCGTATGCACCGAACAGCAGTTCAGAGTACCCACCCTTTTTGGAGTCCCTGGAGGGGGTGCTAGAGGGCATACCTTCTGGGGACTCCCTCGTTCTGCTGGGAGACTTCAATGCTCACGTGGGCAATGACAGTGAGACCTGGAAGGGCGTGATTGGGAGGAATGGCCCCCCCGATCAGAACCCGAGTGGTGTTTTGTTATTGGACTTCTGTGCTCGTCACGGATTGTCCATAACGAACACCATGTTCAAGCATAGGGGTGTTCATATGTGCACTTGGCACCAGGACACCCTAGGCCTCAGTTCGATGATCGACTTTGTGCTCGTGTCGTCGGACTTGCGGCCACATGTCTTGGACACTCGGGTGAAGAGAGGGGCGGAGCTGTCAACTGATCACCACCTGGTGGTGAGTTGGCTTCGATGGTGGGGGAGGATGCCGGTCAGGCGTGGTAGGCCCAAACGTGTTGTGAGGGTCTGCTGGGAACGTCTGGCAGAGCCCCCTGTCAGAAGTAGCTTCAACTCCCACCTCCGCCAGAACTTCGACCACATCCCGAGGGAGGTGGGGGACATTGAGTCCGAATGGGCCATGTTCCGTGCCTCTATTGTTGAGGCAGCTGACCGGAGCTGTGGCCGTAAGGTGGTCGGTGCCTGTCGTGGCGGCAATCCCCGAACCCGTTGGTGGACCCCGGCGGTGAAGGATGCCGTCAAGCTGAAGAAGGAGTCCTACAGGACCCTTTTGTCCTGTGGGACCCCGGAGGCAGCTGATAGGTACCGGCAGGCCAAGCGGAATGCGGCTTTGGTGGTTGCTGAGGCAAAAACTCGGGCGTGGGAGGAGTTTGGGGAGGCCATGGAGAACGACTTTCGGACGGCTTTGAGGAGATTCTGGTCCACCATCCGGCGTCTCAGGAAGGGGAAGCAGTGCAGTGTCAACACTGTATATGGTGGGGATGGTGCGCTGCTGACCTCGACTCGGGACGTTGTGGGTCGGTGGGGGGAATACTTCGAAGACCTCCTCAATCCCATTAACATGCCTTCCAATGAGGAAGCAGAGCCTGGGGACTCAGAGGTGGGCTCCCCCATCTCTGGGACTGAGGTCACCGAGGTGGTCAAAAAACTCCTTGGTGGCAGGGCCCCAGGGGTGGATGAGATACGCCCGGAGTTCCTCAAGGCTCTGGATGTTGTAGGACTGTCTTGGCTGACACGCCTCTGCAACATCGCATGGACATCAGGGACAGTGCCTCTGGATTGGCAGACCGGGGTGGTGGTCCCCCTCTTTAAGAAGGGGGATCGGAGGGTGTGTTCCAACTACAGAGGGATCACACTCCTCAGCCTCCCTGTAAAAGTCTATTCAGGGGTCCTGGAGAGGAGGGTCCGTCGGATAGTCGAGCCTCGGATTCAGGAGGAACAGTGTGGTTTTCATCCTGGTCGCGGAACAGTGGACCAGCTCTATACCCTTAGCAGGGTCCTGGAGGGTGCATGGGAGTTTGCCCAACCAGTCTACATGTGTTTTGTGGACTTGGAAAAGGCATTCGACCGTGTCCCTCGGGGAATCCTGTGGGGGGTACTCCGAGAGTATGGGGTACCGGCCCCCCTGATAAGGGCTGTTCAGTCCCTGTACGATCGGTACCAGAGCTGGGTCCGCATTGCCGGCAGTAAGTCGAACCCATTTCCAGTGAGAGTTGGACTCCGCCAGGGCTGCCCTTTGTCACCGATTCTGTTCATAACTTTTATGGACAGAATTTCTAGGCGCAGCCAGGGCGTTGAGAGGGTCCGGTTTGGTGGGCTCAGGATTGGGTCACTGCTTTTTGCAGATGATGTTGTCCTGTTTGCTTCATCAGGCCGTGATCTTCAGCTCTCTCTGGATCGGTTCGCAGCCGAGTGTGAAGCGGCTGGGATGAGAATCAGCACCTCCAAATCCGAGACCATGGTCCTCAGCCGGAAAAGGGTGGAGTGCCCTCTCAGGGTTGGTAGCGAGATCCTGCCCCAAGTGGAGGAGTTCAAGTATCTCGGGGTCTTGTTCACGAGTGAGGGAAGAATGGAGCGTGAGATCGACAGGCGGATCGGTGCGGCATCCGCAGTAATGCGGGCGCTGCATCGGTCTGTCGTGGTGAAAAAGGAGCTGAGCCGCAAGGCGAAGCTCTCAATTTACCAGTCGATCTATGTTCCTACCCTCACCTATGGTCATGAGCTATGGGTAGTGACCGAAAGAACGAGATCGCGAATACAAGCGGCTGAAATGAGTTTCCTCCGCAGGGTGTCTGGGCTTTCCCTTAAAGATAGGGTGAAAAGCTCAGTCATCCGGGAGGGGCTCAGAGTAGAGCCGCTGCTCCTCCGCATCGAGAGGAGTCAGATGAGGTGGCTCGGGCATCTGATCAGGATGCCTCCTGGACGCCTCCCTGGTGAGGTGTTCCGGGCACGTCTAACCGGGAGGAGGCCCCGGGGAAGACCCAGGACACGCTGGAGGGACTATGTCTCTCGATTGGCCTGGGAACGCCTTGGGATTCTCCCGGAAGAGCTAGAAGAAGTGGCCGGGGAGAGGGAAGTCTGGGCATCTCTGCTCAAGCTGCTGCCCCCGCGACCCGACCTCGGATAAGCGGGAGACAATGGATGGATGGATGGATGATGTTAATTTGGTGCAGGCCCAAAGCATGTGACCCAGTGAGGCAGGAACTTGATTACCACATTCGCAGGTTGGATCTTGCCCTGGAAACATTTTGGACAATTTTAAACAAGACATATGTGCTCGATATATAATTTTGAGTTAAATAATTGAATGCTTTGTGCATATGGAGCGCGAGTGAACTCTCTGCATTGCTACCTTCCACTCCTTTTCTGATATGTTAAGTGAGGGATCCTTTTCCTGCTGTCCTCTTGGATCTTTGAAAGGAAGGGACTGTAAAATGGTTTTATATATTGCAGAAATGATGTCTGAGTCCTCGAAACTGAGCAATATTTTTTCCAGCATAGAGGAAGGTGGGAGATGAATAAAATCGGGCAGGTTCTGTTTGACAAAGTTTCTAATTTGAAGATAGTGAAAGAAATGTGTTGCTGGAAAGTTAAATTTGGAATGTAATTGTTCGTAGGATGCAAAGACGTTGTCTATGTACAGATCTCTAAGTGATTTAATCCCAAATGTTTCCCAGATATTAAAAACTGCATATGTTTGCGAGGGTTGAAAAAAGTGGTTCTCATGCAGAGGTGCCACAGCTAAAAGCTTCTCTATCTTAAAATGCTTCCTGCATTGGTTCCATATTCTGAGTGAGTGAAGCACAATTAGGTTGTTAGTATATTGGTGATAACTTGCATTTATAGGGGCACAAAGCAGGGAATATAAAGAAGTACTACAGCATTTTTTTTCTATTGCAGACCAAGCCTGTGTATGTTCATCTATTTGTGTCCAGGTTTTTATAGCTTGTATGTTTGCTGCCCAGTAATAAAACTGAAAGTTGGGTAGAACCATACCACCTTCTGCCTTAGGTCTTTGTAGGATCGCTCTTTGGATATGTGGATGTTTTAAATTCCAAATAAATGAGGTTATGGTTGAATCTAATTGCTTAAAAAATGATGTATTGATTTATATTGGAATGTTTTGAAATAAAAAGAGAAGCTTAGGAAAGACATTCATCTTAACAACGTTAATTCCTCCAGCTAGAGTGAGATGAACGGTTGACCATCTATGCAAGTCTTGCATAATTTTTTCCATACAGAAGGCGAAATTTTGTTGATGAAGAGCTTTATGTTTACATGTGATGTTTACCCCTAGGAATTTAAACTGATCTGCAATGATAAAAGGGAAAGTGTCAAATTTCAGAGACCAGAAATCTTTGAAAATTCTGTAAGTGCTGTTAGGACTGCAGGCACAGTATTTTGTGGGTCTGATATATACAAAACCATATCATCTGCATATAGAGAAATTTTCTGTTCAAGTCTTTCTCTGATAATCCCCTTTATCTGATAAGCATTTCGACAGTGAACTGCCAGTGGCTCAATGGCGATTGCAAAAAGCAGTGGTGACAAGGGGCATCATTGTCTGGTACCACGTTCTAGTTTAAAGTAGTCTGAGTTAATGTTGTTAATACAAAGTAAAGCTTCTGGATTGGTATACAGTAGTTTGATCCATGCACAAATGTTCAGACCAAACCCAAATTTCTCTAATGTAGTGAAAAGGTAGTTCCAATCAGTCATACCAAATGCTTTTTCTGCATCCAACGATAATAATACCTCTGGGATGTCTGACTTTGCGGGTGAATATATTACATTAAACAAGCGTCGAAGACTGGAAGCTAAGTGTCGGCCTTTAATAAATCCAGTTTGATCTTGTGATATTACCAAAGGCAGCACTTCCTCCATCCTTCCAGCTAGGACTTTGGAGAGTATCTTAATATCATTATTCAGAAGTGAAATTGATCTGTATGATGAACAATGTAGTAAGTCCTTATTTTGTTTAGGAAAGACGGTGATTAATGCTTGGCGAAAAGTTTGAGGTAGAATTTGATTGTCTCTAGCTTCTGTGAATGTTGCTAATAAAAGGGGAGCTAGCTGTGTGGAGAATTTCTTATAAAATTCACACAGGGTAGCCATCAGGGCCTGCTGCTTTCCCACTCTGAATTGACTTTATAGCATCTAGTAATTCTGATAGTGCCAAATGTTTATCTAATTCCTCTGCACTAAGAGTATCTATTTGTGGTATCTGTAATGCATCCAGAAATACATTAGATCATGTGTTGTCTTCTTTAAACTCAGTAGAATATAAGGATTTATAGTAGTTTCTAAATGTGTGCATTATATTTTTATGGTCAATGATTTTGTCTCCGTTTGTGTTGGTGTTTGCTGGGATTGCACTGGGAACTAGAAAAAAAATGATTTGTTTTGATATAAATTCTGTACAGTTCTCGTCTGCTAATAAAAGTGGGTTAAGACGCCATCTGCGAGAGGAGTATGTGGGCCATAATGATTTTAGCTCCAAGATCAGAGGGGCATGGTCGGAAATAACAATAGCGTCGTACTTGCAAGATTTAATCGTAGGCAAGAAATTGTTATCTATAAAGAAATAATCAATACTTGAGTAGCAATGATGTACTGGTGAGTAGAAAGAATACGTTCTTGAGTTTGGGTTTAGAAACCTCCAGGGGTCTGATAAGTTGTGGTCAGTTACAAACTGTGTAATTGTCTTTGCAAATGTTAGATGTCATCACCCCTGTGACAGTACCTAAACTAAAGTGCTGCCGAAATTACAAATGAAGTAGCGTAACAATGTGGTCAGAGCTTCAGCATAATCTTTGTTTATATACTTAGCTAAATTAGAAAAAAAAACCATAAACAACAAGGATACAGATCCATAGGACTGAAAATACAGCTAACCAGTCAATCAATCAATCAATCAGTAAATAAATAAATGTGTATTGTGCAGAAATTTCAAAATGAATTTAAAGAGTTCATCGGGAGAAAGTACTGAATTACCTGATAGCAGTGGGCAGAAAATAACCCTTCACAGCACACCATGGCAGAATGAGCCTATATGTTTTGCATAGATGTTTTTAATACGGAGAAAGACATTCATGTAAAGTTTGTTCATTTTGATTTAACGCTGTCAAGCTTTGCAAGTGGCACAATAGCAAAGGCAGAATAATCGTACATGTTTTACCCAGGGAGATTCCCCCCCAATCCACTTTTCAACTTTACTACTCATTTATACTCCTGCTCGTTTTACTTTGAAGGCTCTAAGGCACTAATCGCTGTTATTTCCTGCTGGCAATCACGTTCATTTCACCAAGGGGACCACCTCCACACCACCACTCATTCCTGTTATTTCCTGCTGACAATCGTGCTTGTTTCACCAAGAGAGAACTCTCTTCAATTTAATTAGACTTTTCTAAATGTGCCGGCTTCTCTTTGGAGGAAACCCAGAGGGGTCATCAAAGAACCTAAATAGGTAAAAATGGGCCCTGAGGCCATAAAGGTTAAAAACCACAGTGTCAAAGGATAACATAACATTTAAGACCTGCTTAGTCCAATTTTGGGTGACCAGGGGTCTGCGGTTGTCCCTGCATTACTGGCCACAAGGTAGAAGCCAAGCCTTCAAAGGACGCACATCTGTTACAGGGCCCATTTACTGGATACTGCAGGTGCATATTTATGTGGGCCCAATTTAGTGTCTAAAAAAGAAAATTTGTGTAGCAACTGGGCATGGGATTTAAACTAGGGGGCTGGGTCTGTGCAGAAACAATGCTTATTATTGCAAAGAAAAGCTGCTCTTTATATAGACTGAAAGAACTTTATTTGTCCTAAGGGGACATTTAGCTGAAGAAATATTATAACAAATAACAACAACTGCAACCTCCTGGAAAAAAAAAAACTTCTGACTTCTTAAATGATAACACTGGTATGCACCAAAATCGTTAAGTGCAAAAAAATCAGTGTACTTTATAGATTTAGGTGTGCTAAATCCATTTCTCAAATTGAAATTTCTCTACCACAAATTGTATCTGCAAGATATTGAATTCAGTGAAAAACCCCATTTTGAAAAAAAATAGATTTTTTAAAAATAACTTTCATTTGTTTTATGGTATAAGTATTTTTCCTGCTCAGAATATTATTTGAATATTTTGAGCTGATTGATAGCAGATTTCCTTGCTTTTATTGTTATTAAAGGCAGAAACAACCCAGAATCAAATATTTGCCACTCATTTTTATGCTCTGAATCAGTATTTCTCTCTTTCTACATACCACTTTGTTATAATGTCTATGGCAGACAGCCGGGGCCCTTACCTGGCCCAGATGCCCTGATTATGGAAAGACCGAGGGAGAGAGTATTTCCAGGACAGTTTCTCCCCTGGACCGACCGAGGGCAGCCCCCTTTGTTTCCAGCAGGGCCACGGGTCATGAGCATGGGAGCTCAACCCTGTTGGACATTTTCAGGGCCCTGTTTGGCAGCACATAGGGCACCTGGAGTCCTTCCGGGTGACCTATAAAAAGGTGCCAGTCACCAGGAGTCAACGGCCAAAGTCGGGAGAAGGAAAGGCAAAGCCTGTGTAGAGGACTAGCTGAAAGAGGGGACTGTGCTGGTGCTTTGTGTACTGTGTTGTGCTGTGGGGAGCAGAGAAAAGTGCTCCCTGACTGCTCTGTGCTAAACCTGTGTCTTGTCTGTCTGTGTCAGGGTTAGGGCGGCTGTACGTGCCTGGGCATCATATGTCATAAAATTCAATTTCTTAAACTCTCATTTGGATTTCTTTCTCCAAGAATATGGGAGTAGTCTCTGATGAAAATGGGGAGAGGTTCCACCAGGACTTCACTCAAATGGCAAGAAGTTATAGTGGAAAGTGGAGCAAGTCTATGGTAGCAGTCAACTGTTGGCCATTTAACTGTAAAACATCTCCAGAGTATTATAAGAGGGAAAAACCTATGAAGTGGATACTTTTTGTAATAATTACATTTAAAACATTTATGTGTAAGTTATAATTTTTTCCAAGTCTAAATAATTAATTTTAAAAAATATACATTTAATCTCTACAATAGTGTTTTTTTTATTTTAAAACTTGATGTGATTCTGTTGAGTAATTTGAGGTCTGAGTAATTATGTTGCCAGATTTAGTTTCAGCACCCTCAAATCTGTAATGAACACTAACAATTTGTGATGAGAGTGAAAAAGATTTCATTTCTGCACAGATAAATGAGCCTCCTTAGCATTTCTTGACACAAATCTGTTGAATAATTTGTTGGCTGAAAGTCCTCAGTGTTAGTGTGTCATAGACAGGATGTACAACATTGTTCATAATAGCACTCAGTTTTGCCCTCATTCTTTCCTCAGCTATTACCTCTAGTAGGTTGAGAGTATGTCTTGTACATAACTGAGCCTGCCTTCTTGATCAGTTTACTGATTTAGTGTGATGCCAGTGATGATACCAGCCTACCACACCACTGATAAGAAAATTACACTGGCAATCACAGAGATGTGGAACATATAAGGATGACAGCTATCTACATTAATTTAGCAGAGTCTCCTAAGAAAAAAGCTAGATATATTTTGGTATTTGTAACACCGTATTAATCCCTGAGGGGAAACTGTCTTTTTCACCTAAACTTTGGGTATCAGAGTGCAGTGTAGTGTAACAAAGATAGCCAAGAGACATTAAAGGTTTAAGGCAGCCACCCATACAATATGCCCTGGCTGCAAATGGGTATTTTTTGTGAGTGGTATTCAGGTTGAAATCCAAAACAGAAATGATTTAGTTTGATAAGACGTCAGTTTTAAAGCCTGTGACAGGAAGTGACGTCATCTGGACCGGAACTGAAAGTGATGTTGTCGAGACCAGAAGTGATGTCATCCATGACGCCGGTGCCGGAAGTGACATCATCAATAGCGCCTGCACCTAGTGGGATTTCCCATGGATAGTCTGCAGAGGATAGAGAGAGAAAGTTAGTGCAGCTTGCCACCCCCTGGTCTGGCGTGGTACTACTATTTAGGCCCTCTAGCTGCCTCCCATTCGCATGTGTGTGACAGTAGACATATAGAACTTTATTTGTCCACAGGGGGAAATTTGATATTTTACAGAAACTCTTTAAATAAATGAATGCATAAATAGGTAGATAAATAAGTACAAAAATAAATAAACACACATACTTTCATCTGAACATACACTGCAATTACTATAAGGCAAGAAAAATGCAAAAGAAAGAAAAGTTCGGACTTGGCTGTCTCAGTCCCAGTGAGGCATCATGCAGACATATTGCTGTGGGTATAAAGGAGACCCAGTAGTGTTTCTTCATACTTCAGCTGAATAATTTGTTTCCTGAAAGTATTCAGCGTTAGTGTGTCACAGAGAGGATGTTCGGCAATGACATCTCCATGCATGGAATTGCATTGTTTAGGCTATGGCGTTCAGACGGACAGAGTAACAGCCAGCAACCTGATTGTGGACTGCTTAACCAAACTGCTTACTTAATTGTGTAAATGGCTGATCAGAAGATTTTGAAAGATTTGGGAGGAACAGTTAAACTGAACATAAGCAGTCAAGTCACCAGAGACTATTTACTATGATTAATTAATAAGCTTGACTGCTTTGTGTCATGTTTGAGTTGTTTTCTGATCATGTCACAGAATTACAAGTCTGTCTTTGAATTTATTTTTTTAATTTGTAAACTACATGCGGTTGCGATGTTTGTGCTTGAATGAGATCTGCAGTTGTTCTCTGACAAAGGCATAGACTGGTGTAGAGGCAGAGTTTTCACTGCAAAAAATACATATACAGATATGACACAAAAAAATTAAATGGGAGTTGTTTTGCTTTTATTTAGCAAAAATATCTGCCAATGGGGTAAGCAAAATTTACTTGACAAGATTTCTTAAAGTAAGGTAAAAAATCATAAATACACATTTTGTGATAAGTCAGTAATTCTTACAATAAGGATAACAAGATATAATATCCTGATTTAAATTCTTTTCACTTGCTTAGATTTCATTTTTTGCAGTGTTGACTGCATACTGAGCATTGCCTACTGACGTGACTATCTTGTACTGGGTTATGTATTAGTATAACCATAATTATTACTATGGTAGCTACACAGCCATTGATGTTATATCCTTAGAAAACTTAAGGGATTCATCCAGTAAAGCTGGCAGAGGAACTTTTAACGAATAAAGGAATAATAACGGCTGCCCTCTCTATCATAATGATGTTGTTGTGGAGAGTGGTCAAGTTACTTAAAATAATGTTATTTTATTATGTTAATAACTTTTATTATTAACTTTAATAATGTTTTTATATAATTTACTTGAGAAATGACATGCGGCACTCCAGAAGCATGCCAGGAAATGACACTTAAAGAGCATGGTGGAAGTTTATTTCTGTTTTTAGTGCATTTTCTTATTTTTTGGCATTCATTGTATCAAAGATTCTTTTGGTTGGATGGCCGCTGCCATTGGCAAGAATAGCAGAGAGGCATAGTGAGTGGTTAGCTCTGCTGGCTCACAGATGCAACAATCAGTGTTTGAGTCCTGCTATCTACTGTATGTGCTGTCTACGAGGAGTTTGCATGTCTGCACTATGTTAATGTACGCTTGGGCAAAATATTATAGCGATGAGGGAAAGGAAATAAAAAATAAAGTGTGAGAGAGATGGAGTGTTATTCCTTTCTTTCTTTCTTTCTTTTAATGAAGAATTTTATTTAATTTATTCAGAAGATGCAAAAAAGCAGTCAGACAGTAAGGATGAGATTCACTAAGAGAGCAATATCTATGCCAAATGGAAATTAAAGTCATATTTCATGTAACAGACTAGGATTCAATAACTATGAAGTCAAACAAGAGCTGGAGTAGTACAGAAAGCAAATAAATTGTGATCTAAACATGGCTGAAAAAACAAAAAGCACATGCCCAAAAACACTTTTGTTATGAAACATGAAAACCCCTGGCCAACAAAAAACTGTTCATCAAATCTTATTTATTAAACTATAGATTTTCCAAAATTACAAAAGGAACAGAAATACCACAAAGCACAAAAATTCTAATTTGTGAATACAAAACACAAATAATAAATAAATAAAACCCAAACATAAATGTACTACCAAACTATTCCAATGAAGCAAAAGGAACAAAGGCACTCAAACCAAACCTGCAATCCAAAAATCAAAGTAAAAAAAAAAAAAAATAAAACACTTGAGAGCTCCAAATGAGTAATTACACAGAATGACACCATGCTAAAATTACAAACAAAACATAAAATCTAAACATGACACAAATAGGGAAGCAGGAGTAAATTACAAAAAAACAAAATAAAAGACGGAAACACACTCATAACAAGTCTTTTATATGTGGTGTCATCATAATGGCTGCACAAAATGGTGTCAATGACATAACCACTATGACAATAAAAATAACAAAACACAAAAAAAAGATGCTGAACTTCTTTATCCATCACAATGTGTTTTTCTCTGGGCACTCCATTTTTGTTTCAATAACTTATGTGATTTGAAACTGACCTTGTGTGAGTAAAATTCAATTTCTTCTTTTCTATAGCACTGTTCCTTAAGTGCAGACTTAGAGCTGCGCAACAAGCTTACAGTTGTAATACAAAGTTCATGATGTGCATAAATGAAAATAAAAACTGGGTGAAATGATACTAAAACAATAATTTCAAATTGATTAGCATAAGTGAATTGAGATAATACAAGCATATGTGCATAAACTAGAAGTAGGAGTTGTTTGCTTTTATTTAGCAAAAACAAATAAATAAATCTGCCAATGGAGCTTAACAAAATTTACTTGACAGGATTTCTTAAAATAAGCTAAACAATCTTAAAAACAAATTTCTCAATAAGTCAATAAATTGTACAATAAGGAAAACAAGATTCAGTGGTTTGATATATAAAAACTTTTTTTGTTTGCTTAGATTTAAATTTTTTTCCATCCATCCATTTTCCAACCCGCTGAATCCAAACACAGGGTCACGGGGGTCTGCTGGAGCCAATCCCAGCCAACACAGGGCACAAGGCAGGAAACCAATCCTGGGCAGGGTGCCAACCCACTGCAATTTAAATTTTTTTGCAGTATAATAATGAATGTTTGGGATCAGGAGATAAACATTAGTCAGAAATAACAGACAAAAGCCATAAACTGGAAAATCAGAAGTGATTAAAACAAGAGGCAAAATGTGGTGTTAAGTTAGAAATACAGAAAGTTATTCAGTCAATAATTCATTGAGAATGTTTTTAGTAAGTATCCACAATCCTGGACAAAGAGTCTATTTGTAGCATGTAGTAAAATTGCTCAGGAAATGGACTAGTAACCAAGACTCCTGTCTTGGCATCAGAATTTACAAAATGGCAATGTCCAAGTAAAATCAAAATGACAAGAAGTACAAAAAGTTAAATCATTTAAAATTAACTTTAAATCTACATATATAATACAAATAATAATTATTTGGAATCTTCATATTTTTAAATCCCCAAAGTGTTCAAAGAATTCTTTAGGAAAAATGCATTCAATTAAAATAATTACAAATAAAAAAATGCGATGAATTATCACTGTATTTTCATAACATGATTTGAAGTACAAGACTACCATATATGTACTAGAGCTAGATAGCTCTTTAAATCTATCTAGGAATAATTTCAATGTTTTTTGAAGGATAAACAGAACTACAGGTATACTTAAAAATGTAGTCTCATGAGTTAAACCTTCTGGTGTTGCCATGGGGTTCTTCAAGGATGTCTTTGGTTGCTTATTAGACAGTCTTGGTTGGTCTAGTAAATCTGGATGCTTTCTAAATGCACTGCAGATTTCTCTGTTGTGAAATTTTTGCTTAAAAAGATAGTTTGGTTATCTGTATATGTAGAAATTTTGGAACAATATGCAATATTACTATAATGAAAATTCCTATAAGGAACATGTGCCTTAGACATGATGAAAATATTGGAAATTTAAAATTCGGAAGCAAAGTCAAGAGTGCTAGGCAGACTCATTGTCAAATTACTGTAGATCTCTGTAAACTTGTATTATGTGAATACCAAAACCAAGCAGTAAAGTGAATACCTTTCAAGTATTTTAGAAAGAAAAGGAGAGTTCGAAACAGAGCTATAGCCAAAATATATTCTAAAATTATATACCCAATTTTTTCAATAATAAATTGACACATTTAGGGCATTGTGGTATTTGTGACAAAATTATTGCGAAATTAAAAGAATTCCAGCTACACCATTTAAAAGAAATGCAAAACAAATAAAGAATAAGACTGGGCTCCTTATCAATAAAGATGTGATAAAGACTGAAGTCCTTCCAAGGGCTACAAATTTAGATTTGGTTTAGGACATTTTATTTTTGGTTTTACACTTGACATGCTCTTCACCTTTGTTCTGCATTTTGTCAGTGTCCCTTAGTTTAGTCAGAATTTTATAAATTTAAGCTTGCTTGTAGTTTTGCTTTTTGTGTTTAGGGACTATCCATCTAATCTGTGCATAGGGAAAATTAACTTTTGACCTTTAAAGAAAAATGTTTTTTTTTCACGTATGTGGTATCAGAAAAGTTGCATTGATGTTGGGCTATAATAAGACTATGTGTGATGCCCCACACAGTTTTGCATGTACAGTTGCACTATGAAACTTTGATTTATCTGGAATTTATAGTATGAATGTAATAATAGTAATAATAATACATTTTATTTATTTGTAGGCGCCTTTCTAAACACTGAAGGACACCGAACAATAGACAAAACACAGATTATAAACGAAAGTAAAATACAAAAGTTAAAATCAGACAGAGCAATTGTAATCAAAGACAAAAAGCAGTCTTAAACAAATGAGTTTTAAGTTTAGATTTGAAAAGTGAAAATGATTCAATATTTCTAAGCTCAGATGGTAGTGATTTCCAGAGCTGGGGAGCAGAGCAACTGAATGCTGTGCTCCCCATAGTGGTAAGACGGACGAAGGGGACAGTCAAGTGGATGGAGGAAGAGGATCTAAGGGTACGGGAGGGAATGGCAACATGGAAGAGGTCAGACAGATATGGAGGAGCAAGGTTGTGGAGAGCCTTAAAAGTTAGTAGGAGAATTTTGAATTGAATTCGGACCTGAACTGGAAGCCAATGAAGCTGATACAAAATGGGAGTGATATGGTGAATAGAGGCTGTTCTAGTAATGATGCGGGCAGCTGAATTCTGGACCAGTTGAAGCTTATAAAGAAATTTGTGAGAAAGACCAAATAAAAGGGAATTGCAATAATCCAAACAAGAAGTGACAAGGCTATGAACAAGGATAGCAGTGGGAGTGAGGGAGGGGCGAATACGATTAATGTTACGCAAGTGGAAATATGCAGACCGGGAGATGTTATTGATGTGGGACTGAAAGGATAAAGTACTGTCAAGGATGACACTCAGACTCCTAACCTGTGGGGAAGGGAGGAATTATCAATAACAAATAAAAATGATCCGTTTTGGATAATTCTGATTTTGTACCAATGAGGAGACCCACAGTTTTGTCACTATTCAATTTAAGAAAATTTGAATAAAACCAGGATTTGATTTCTGCTATGCAATCAATAAGTGAGGAGGGTGGAAAGGAAGCAGTAGGTTTGCTAGTGAGATAGAGCTGGGTGTCATCAGCATAACAGTGGAAGCTAATGTTATATTTACGAAAGATATTACCAAGGGGAAGGAGGTAAATAATTGAAAGGAGGGGCCCATCTAGATTTAAGTTCTCTATGAAGTAAATATGTCGGTATCATACCCTGCACCAATTTGGTCTTTAAGGCCTCATCTACCCTGGCCTACTCCTGCACACTGATTACCATCCAGTACTTCAAAAGATTATTTTGCTCATACCTTTCATGCTGTTTCATTAAAATAACTATTTACAACTAATTTGTAATACGCAAGTCTAATGGCATTTTCTGTAGTCTTCTGTTGGGAAAGTACTGCTTTCACACAAAATAAATGGAAATCAGAGCATGCAAGCTGATTTTCAGTTAATTTAATTGAAACTAATTAGTATTTTGATTGGAAAATTCTACCTGGGCTGTTACATCTGTGTTTTATGGTGCCATATGGTGACCTAATATATTTTAATCAACACAGTTCAATAACACTTTGAGAACTAAGCCACTGAAGTCATTGAAAACCAAATTGTAGGGGAGGAAGATTGATTGTTACTGGTTATTTACCTTACCACCTTTGTTAATGACTATATAACACAAATTTGTTACCGGTAATCTAACAAGCAGCAAGTGCAGTTAAAGATGCTCAGCAATCTCAAAAACCTTGATCTATTTTTGTAGTCAGAGCTATGTAAATGGGGAGAAACCTTAAAAAGGAAATAAAAAGAAAAAAATGGTTTTAGTATTGATAAAACAATATATTTGTGTATTTAAGTAATAAAGGGTAAATACAGTGTATTCAAATACAGAGTCTCCAGGACTCTAAACAAATACAAATCATATTATGTGATATCATCTACTGCTAAATTCTGCTCCGTACTTGTAAAATTTTTATTTTTATACTGTATTGAGAATTTGTTCTGTTCGGTGTATTGTATTGTTTTGACCCCCTTCTTTATGACACTCACTGCATGCCCAACCTATCTGGAAAGGGGTATCTTTTTGAACAGCCTTACCCAAGGTTTCTTCCATTTTTTCCCTACAAGGGATTTTTTGGGAGTTTTTCCTTGTCTTCTTAGAGAGTCAAGGCTGGGGGGCTGTCAAGAGGCAGGGCCTATTAAAGCTCATTGTGGCCCTTCTTGTGTGATTCTAGGCTATACAAAAATAAATTGTATTGTATTGTATTCAGAAAATGTTCAAATACCTTCACTTTCTTAGTACTTCAATGTGTTGTAAATTAAATTCTAAACGTTCTCATTTGCCATTTTTGCTCACAGGTCTACACTCAGTAACTCGTTATGGTAAAGTGAAAACATGTTTTCATAAAGTCTTGCAAATTCAGTAAAAATCCCAAACTGAAATCTCTCATATAGTATTCAGACCCTTTGCTGTGAAACTCCAAATTTTGCTCAGTTGTGTCCTGTTTGCTTTAATTGTCCTTGAGACGTGTCTAGAACTTGATTAGAAATCCACCCGTGGCAAACTGAATTGATTAGGAATCATTTACAAAGGTACACATCTGTGTATATAAAGTCCCTTGACCAAGCCATAAGGTCCAATAATTCTCTATAGAATTCTGTGATCAAACTGTACTGAGGCATAAATTAGGGCAAGGATATGAAGCCATTTTTAACATAGCCTCAACAATTGTTAAACTGAAGAAGTTTGGAATTACCTGTGTAACTGGACAAGAAAGGCCTTGGTGATCAAGAACTCAATGCTGAGATGGAAGAACCTGTCAGACGGACAACCATCTCAGTAGTACTCTATCAGTCAGACAGGCATGACAGTTTAAATGACTCTGGCAGCAGGAGGAAAAAGATTCCATGATCTAATGAGACAAAAAATATGTCTTTGGACAGAACTCTAAGCACTATATCTGACAAAGACCAGGCAGTGCTCATTACCTGCCTAGTACTATCTCTATGGTGAAACATATTGGTGGCAGCATCATGTTAAGATGGCAAGAACAGGGAGACTGGTTAGAATTGAGGGAAGGATGAATGTAGTGAAATACAGAGAGGACCTTGTAGAAAACCCACTACAAAATGCACACAACCTCAGACTGAGGATGATGGTTCACTGTTCAGCACAACAATGATTAGAAGTATACAGGCAAAACAACAGTGAAATGACTTCTTGGTAAATCTATGACTGTCCTTGAGTGGCTAAGGCAAATCCCACACTTAAACGTCATACAACATTTGAAGATAACAGTTTACAGACTCTTCCTACCCCATTTAATGGCGCTCAAGAGATTCTGAGAGGAAAAATGGAACAAATGCTCAGTTCAAGATGCATATAAACTAAGCTTAGAATATAGCCATGCACATTTTCATGGCAGCATCACTCCACACATACTCACTTTTCTGCTCAGTTTTGCAAACTGGGGGCACCCAGCATCAAAGCAGTGCTACTATTTCTGCGATCTTTCTCTCTTAGATTCACATACATGATGCAGGTCTTACCAAATACACCATACTTAATTGCATATCGTTTACAAATTTAAGGCACTTGATTGTAATCATTCTGTAACAATATAATGGTGCATGGAATGGCCAAACTATTCCAACTGCCATAGGTGCTTTAGCATTGATGGAAGACATCGCAAATGGAAGAA
The DNA here is from genome assembly GCF_900747795.2 of Erpetoichthys calabaricus. Classification (NCBI taxonomy): domain Eukaryota; kingdom Metazoa; phylum Chordata; class Cladistia; order Polypteriformes; family Polypteridae; genus Erpetoichthys; species Erpetoichthys calabaricus. Next base: position 49,641,018 of record NC_041397.2, on the reverse strand, counting down.
TTAAACAAGAGAGCGTACACTATTTATAGATGATGATGAGTGCCTTCTAAGTCGATTTAAATTTCTAAGAGTTATCCTCTTGGAACTGTGTGCTGAACTGGTGCCAGCTTTACAAATGCAGACTTTGAGAAACTGTGTTCTACCTGCTCCTTTGCAACTTCTGTCCACTCTCAGGTTTTTAGCCATAGGAGCTTTTCAACATGAACTTGCTGACCAATTGGATATTTCACAATCATCACTGAGTTGCACCATGCCAGCCGTATAGGATGGTGATATACATACCTATATCCACTTGTTATCTCTTATACAGTATATAAGACTTCCTTACACTGTGATTAAACTGGGAAACATCAAACCGCAATTTGCAGTAACGTCCAGATTTCCAAATGTAATTGCAACTCAATGCATATTGCTACTGCAGTGGTGATGGAAAAGTTACATCAGAAAAGAATAAATCACTAAGAGAATGTGCTGGCATTACATCTATAGCAGGAGAGCCTATAAAAATGGCAACTCCGCACAGTGGCAGGTGCTTTTTCCAACCAGTGTATCAAAAGGCAAGCAGTGACCTCCTTTTAAGGATAGCAAGTCACTTCAAAGAGCCAAGTAAAGAACTATCCATTGTGGCGCTTGGTGCTGATGCTACATTATAAAGGCACCTTCAGAGAATGAATTTGCTTATGTAAATAGAAAGCATTTCCACTCTATTTATGCACTGCTCTATAGTCCACAGAAAGTGTCTTGCGTTGTGCAAGCATGTAGCATGCGGCATAATGTGGCACACAATCCTGAACCTGAAGAGATGTGGTATGATGAACCTGACCCTGACCCACCAAATGATCAGCTAAATCAGATAGCATTACAACATTGTTTGAGTGTAATTAGCAGAATGTAACAACAGCTAATCAGATGCAGTATTTATTTTTTTAACCAATTCATTTAATTTGTGGTCAGTATTACATAGTACAGCCCTTTTATTCCTTAGTTCATTAGCCACATCTCTTACAGCATCCAGAACAGTGTCCGTCAGAACACAGCCAAATATTCGCCCAACTGTGTCTGAAGTTGAGGTGTGTGAGCAGCTAGCGCCTGAAGACGTGCTGGGCACAGCTGCACCGTCACCCCCTGGAGTCACGTCCTCGGGACAGGGGTCAGCTTTTGTAATATTGTCTGAAACAGAATAAACAGACATGTCGACTTTGATATCCGACCACTTCTTTTTATTTCAAACACTGTGCGACTTTCAGCACTTCAACTTTTGAGTGTCTCTGCCATGCTGTATCACTTAAACTATTTCCTTTTGCTGCTTATACCACTGTTCAAGCCAATAAATAGTACCTTTTTTCTTGCCTCCACATCGGATTTGCTTAAATTCTTTTTTCACATGCGTTTACCATTGACTTTTAACAAAACACTTAATAGAAGGGTCTGCTTATGTTGATTTGCATATTCAAATATGTGAAATTCTGGGAGGAGTAGGGGTGGGGCTTTAGGTGCATTTACGTGCTGTAAATTTCACATTTGTTGGGAGTTATAAAGGGGAAGTTTGTGGAACTTGGAATACACACAGTTTTATGCATGTGGATTTCTCCGTGCGTACGCACATTTCCAGTTTTATCTGGAATGTTTTAGTGTGAATTCTATCCATGCCATTATACTTGAGGCCCCAGGTGTAAAGACTTGCCCAAGCAGACTCAAGGCTAATTTTGCAGCAAAAATGGTTTCAACAAATACAGAATTAAAGGTCTGAATACTTACAATATACAAATGAGAGATTTCAGTTTTGGAGTTTTAATAAATTTGTAAACTTTTCCAAAAACATGTTTTCACTTTGTCTTTATGGGTTATTGAGTATAGAATGATGGCCAAAAATGCAAAATTATCCATTTAAAATTAAATCTACAACACAGTAAAGTGTGAAGAAAGTGAAGAGGTCTGAATACTTTCTGAATCCAGTGGATGTGTTCATTCATAATTGTAATAAGTTCCTGATTGGTTCTTCAAATAACTGCCCTTGAGCAAGTCTGTCCTCAGACCAAACTGCCCAGTACACTCATTGTTTTATATCAGTCATTTTACCTGCAGAGGTGCCCAAACGTTTTTAAGCCAAGACCCCCACTAATATAAAGACAATTCTGCAAAGCAGGGCATGATCTTGGATCTTGGTTTCTACAAACAGCTGTCCCACAGCATACTTTTGGATAATAGCAGATTTATTATGCAAAGTAAAAGCTTAAGTATAGCAGACTACTGATCAAATAGACCTGGGTACTCAACCTTTTCTCCTTGTGTACCAACTTCTGTAATTGAAATGTGTTATACTGCCATTTTTTCAGTGTTAAATTATTAAGCACTAAACTCTTAATGTGCACAACCAAAGGTGGTATTTCTTTAGTTTTCACCCCTCCCTAATATTGAATTTTCTCATTTTTAACAGGGGGTTATTGATAGTAGGTGTCTGGTTTTTAATTATCTAAGGATATGCCAAATTCAGTAATCACGGTAGTGTGAATTGATATGAAATAAAACATCCTTTTAATACTTTACATTTACAAAAAGTATATAGTTACATATAATTCCAGGCGAGAAGCAGGAGAAACATAAACTTGTGGTCAAAAAAAACCAAAACAAGTCAAAATAAAGGCGGAATCTGCTCCACAGCTGTCTAGTTCTGTTTCTAGATTCTCCCTACTTTTGCGTTCATTTAAAAACTATGTTAAAAACTCACCAGGAGAGCTGCGGCCCACTAAGTGCAGCTTGGCAAACCCACAGGAGTGCCAGAGTCTCCAGTTTGAAAACCACCTCTGTATTATATTGTATATACCACAGTAAGTATATATAAATTTCTATTTGGTTCACAGTAAAGTTGGCTTATTTTTTCAGTTTTTGAATTTTATATAACTAGGGGCCTTTGCCCCCTGCTTACTTTGCTTGCCAAATCCTGTGTTTGGTTTTCCAGATACACACTATTAAGATTTTTTTTTTCTTTGAATTGTTTCTATTTCATTAGCTTCTCTTTTATTTCAGAACTTCTTTAAAAACAATATTTGCTGAATCTTTTAAATGAGGTCCGTGAGACGTGTTTAATGACTTTGTACCATAATTCAGGATAGGTATTTCTCTGTTTGGAATTTCAGCACAGACAAAACAATCTACATCATCAGCAGTTAATAATTTTTTTTGCAAAGTAACCAATAAATGCAAGTGAGGTAAACCCCATTTCTGAAATTCTCTGGCTTAAACTTCAAAGCCTTACAACATTTACATACTTCAGACACATCACCTATGTTCATATATTTGATCTCTATTTGCCTTTTCATTATTTCTCCGAGTAATAATTTCTCTTTCTTTGCACTAATGCAATGTTTACTTTCTTTGTTTTGACACTTTCATTTTTTTCTGCTTTCATATTCTGTATCTTGTTCTGCATGTCTTTTGAATTCCACTGTTTTCATTATCTATAACCTGCTCTGCATGTGTTTGGCTCCCTTGTTTTTTAACCTCTTTATGATGTTTTACACTCTTTATCTTTTATTTCTGAACTCGCTTTGTCGTGCTATTTTTTCAATTACACCTGGTCCATGATGATTATTTTCCCTTTCTTCAAGTAATAATTTTGTTTAGTTTGTGCTAATGCGATCTTTACTATCTATTCTTGATACTGTAGTGACTTCCGTGTCCGGCTCGAAAAGTGAAGAAGTAAAAAAAAAAACAGACAGACGTAGTAAAGTCTCAGAAAAGATTTACTTGAACATTCAAGAAAAAGAACGCCGACTTCGTAACTCCAAACACAACCTTCTAGCACCCTCTCCAACCCCTCCTCCTGTCCCGGCACCCCCCCCCACCCCCTTACCACATCAATCAATACCCCGCTGTCAGTCTTCCGTGCTGTACTCCACCCTCCCTCAATCGAACCTAACAGTCACTCAAAAAAAAAAAAAAGGCTTCAACCTGTCTGGGACGCTACAATACTTTTGAATTTTACTGCTTTCATATTCTTTACCTTTCTCTGCATGTGTATCGCGCCATCATTTTTTTTTGACCCTTTCGAATTCCACTGCTTTCTGCATGTGTATAGCGCCAACGTTTTTGAACGTCTTTATGAAGCTCTACATTTTTCTTTTACTCTTTGTCTTTTAATCCTGAGCCCGATTGGATGTGCCTTTTTTTTTCAATTCCACTTGTTCCAGGCTGATTATTACTTTCCTTATTTTTTGAATTTGCTCCTCGATTATTCTTTTCTTTTTTGCTTTTTATCTCTCCAACGCTTTTGAGTCTCTTTTCTCCGCACTGCTCTTTCTTCTTCGCTTAGTCGTCAATGTTTTATCTATAACGTATTGTCCTTATACGCTTTGCAGTATATGCGCTGAGAGCCCTGGATCTGTGTGTGCTCAAAGTCTTGACACGACTGAGTGTTTTGCTGCCCATGGTCTTATTTGATATTGGTTGTAAGTAGGATGTGTCTTGCAAGAATCTCATGTTCTACGTCCCCACAAGACGGTCCTGGGTGAATCTCTTGTCACAAAGCCTCATGTTTAAGGTCCCCGCGAGATGCTCCATGGCCAATCTCTTTCATCTTGCGGGTCTTTTAAGTGTCTTCCGTGATCTTAATGTGAAGATCATGTCTCATCTCCCTAGTCTTTCTCTCCCAGGATTTCTTTTATAATAAAGAGATAAAGTACAGAGAAAATGTCTTAGGCAACCCGAAATAATTATTTGTAAAACTAGTTACCTTGGCAGTAAGTCTTTATTTGCTTGTGAAAACATGATATGACATTTGAGTAAATACAGATAAACATTGATACAAGAAAATGTAGCAAGAATTATCTGTGTTTTCCAAAACCATACTGAGATGGTTCCCAAAAATCCCCCAAGTCACATTAGCCATTCCAAGTATTTGTTAATTTCCATCAACAGCACACCTGATTCAAATTAGTGAGCGGTTGCTTCAGTCAGGTGGTACCCTCCAACATTCTCCAGAAATGTTTAAGTACAGTAAGTGTGTAAAGATAATTTGTCTCTCATGAACTGGAGTTTTTATTTTTCTGCTCTTCCTGGCTATCCAACCATAGCATTGAATTTGTCTTTATAATCATAAGTGACTTGACCCAGCCACAGGGGCTGCACAAAACAGTGTGTTTCTTTGTGCCGGTCCCAAGCCCAGATAAATGGAGAGGGTTACGTCAGGAAGGGCATCTGGTGTAAAATTTTGCCAAATCAATATGTGGACAACAATACAGATTTCCATACCGGATTGGTTGAGCCCTGGGTAAACAATGACCACCACCAGTACTGTTAGCCAACAGGGTGCTGGTGGAAATTGGGCTACTGTTGGCTGAAGAAGGAGAGAAGAGGGGGAAGATGTGTCCAGAGGCAGGAGGAGAGGAGGAAGGTAAGGAGAGTGGAACTGAGGGTAGGAACTTTGAATGCTGGCAATATGACTGGTAAGGGGAGAGAGTTAGCAGATATGATGGAGAGAAGGAAGGTTGATATACTGTGTATGCAAGAGACTAAATGGAAGGGGAGTAAGGCCAGGTGGATCGGAGGTGGATTCAAATTGTTCTACATGGTGTGGATGGGAGGAGAAATGGGGTAGGGGTTATTCTGAAGGAACAGTATGTCAAGAGTGTTTTGGAGGTGAAAAGAGTGTCAGGCAGAGTAATGATTATGAAGCTGAAAATTGGAGGTGTGATGATGAATGTTGTTAGTGCATATGCCCCGCAAGTTGGGTGTGTGATGGATGAGAATTAGATTTTTGGAGTGAGTTTGATGAAGAGATGAACAGTGTACACATATGTGGCAAATACATAGCAACCAGAATGTTTAATATACTTGAAAATATGAGTTGGATGAAGTGATGAACAGTGTACCCTTGGGACAGAAAGTGGTGATTGAAGCGGATTTCAATGGACATGTTGGTGAAGGGAACAGAGGAGACGAGTAGGTGATGGGCAGGTATGGTAGCAAGGAGAGGAATGAAGAAGGTCAGATGATAGTGGATTTTGCCAAAAAGGATGGACATGGCTGTGGTGAATACGTGTTTTAAGAAGAGGGAGGAACATAGGGTGACGTACAAGAGTGGAGGAAGATGCACACAGGTAGATTATATCCTATGCAGAAGAGTCAATGTGAAGGAGATTGAAGACTGGAAAGTGGTGGCAGGGGAAAGTGTAGTTAAGTAGCATAGGATGGTGGTCTGTAGGATGATGTTGAAGATCAAGAAGGAGTGAAGACAGAGCCAAGGATCAAATGGTGGAAGTTGAAAAAGGAAAACTGCAAGGTTGAGTTCAGGGAGGAGGTGAGACAGGCACTGGGTGGTAGTGAAGAGTTACCAGACAGTTGGGCAACTACTGCAGATGTAGTAATGGTGACAGCAAGAAGGGTGCTTGGCGTGACATCTGGACAGAGGAAGGAGGAAAAGGACACCTGGTGGTGGAATGGGGAAGTACAGGAGAGTATACAGAGGAAGAGGATGGCGAAGAAAAAGTGGGATAGTCAGAGAGATGCAGAAGGTACTCAAGAGTACAAGGAGATAAGGCACAAGGTGAAGAGAGAGGTGGCAAAGGCTAAAGAAAAGGCGTAGGATGAGTTGTATGAGAGTTTGAGGACACTAAGGAGTTAGAAAAGGACCTGTACCGTTTGGCTAGACAGGGAGACCGAGCTGGGAAAGAAGTGCAGCAAGTTAGGGTGATAAAGGATAAAGATGGAAACGTACTCACAAGTGAGGGGGGTGTGTTGAGCAGATGGAAGGAGTACTTTAAGAGGCTGATGAATGAAGAGAACGAGAGAGAGAGAAGGTTGGATGATGTAGAGGTATTGAATCAGGAAGTGCAATGGATTAGCAAGGAGGAAGTAAGGACAGCTATGAAGAGAATGAAGAATGGAAAGGCCGTTGGTCCAGATGACATACCTGTGGAAGCATGGAGGTGTTTAGGAGAGATGGAAGTGGAATTTTTAACCAGATTGTTTAATGGAATTTTGGAAAGTGAGAGGATGCCTGAGGAGTGGAGAAGAAGTGTACTGGTGCCGATATTTAAGAACAAGGGGAATGTGCAGAACTGTAGTAACTACGGGGGATAAAACTGATGAGCCACAGCATGAAGTTATGGGAAGTGGAAGCTAGGTTAAGAAGTGAGGTGATGATTTTTGAGCAGCAGTATGGTTTCATGCCAAGAAAGAGCACCACAGATGCAATGTTTGCTCTGAAGATGTTGATGGAGAAGTATAGAGAAGGCCAGAAGGAGTTGCATTGTGTCTTTATGGACCTGGAGAAAGCATATGACAAGGTGCCTCGAGAGGAGCTGTGGTATTTTATGAAGAAGTCAGGAGTGGCAGAGAAGTACATAAGAGTTGTACAGGATATGTATGAGGGAAGTGTAACAATAGTGAGGTCTGCGGTGGGAGTGACGGAGGATTCAGGGTGGAGGTGGGATTACATCAGGGATTGTCTTTGAGCCCTTTCTAATTTGCAATGGTGATGGACAGGTTGACAGATGAGATTAGACAGGAGTCCCTGTGGACTATGATGTTTGCTGATGACATTGTGATCTGTAGCGATAGTAGGGAGCAGGTTGAGGAGACCCTGGAGAGGTGGAGATATGCTCTGGAGAGGAGAGGAATGAAGGTCAGTAGGTGAGTTTAAATACTTGGGATCAACAGTACAGAGTAATGGGGATTGTGGAAGAGAAGTGAAAAAGAGAGTGCAGGCAGGGTGGAATGGGTGGAAAAGAGGGTCAGGAGATTTGAGACAGACGGGTATCAGCAAGAGAAGAAAGGGAAGGTCTACAGGACGGTAGTGAGACCAGCTATGTTATATGGGTTGGAGACGGTGACACTGACCAGAAAGCAGGAGACAGAGCTGGAGGTAGCAGAGTTAAAGATGCTAAGATTTGCATTGGTTGTGACGAGGATGGACAGGATTAGAAATGAGTACATTGGAGGGTCTGCTCAGGTTGGACGGTTGGGAGACAAAGTCAGAGAGGCGAGATTGTGCTGGTTTGGTCATGTGCAGAGGAGAGATGCTGAGTATATTGGGAGAAGGATGCTAAGGATAGAGCTGCCAGGGAATAGGAAAAGAGGAAGGCCTAAGAGGAGGTTCATAGATGTGGTGAGAGAGGACATGCAGGTGATGGGTGTAATAGATCAAGATGCAGAGGACAGAAACATATGGAAGATGATGATCCGCTGTTCGAACCCCTAACGGGAGCAGCCGAAAGAAGAAGAAGAAGAATCGTAAGTGACTTAAAAACTAATTTAGCAATTCAATCCATAATTAAGGATTCTATTATATCTGTTTTTTGTTTTATCTATAGTATGTAAGTGCCTATTGATTTATTTTTGTTTATTATTTCTGGCATTTCATTTATTTATTCATTCATAAATTTTATCGTTTATTTCTAATTTATTATTTTTGTTTTCACTTATTTTTTCTCTAACATCTTGTAAAACACTTTTTACAACAACTACATGTTGTATACAAAAAGTGCTTAAAAAATAAATGTTGTTATTGCAGCCTATGTGCTTCATGACACTGTCGAGCACAGCAGGACATCACTGGAGGAAATGGAGGTACAAAAACCAGACAATAATGAGAAGGATGAAATTGTAGCCAAAAATGTTTCAGTTTAAGCCCCACACCCTAAAAATCTTATATAGATGGAAACATGGTGTATTTATTTAACACAAACCCTTTCATTCCCTCATTTCTTTGTGTTCTGCATCGTGAGGAACAATACCTATAAAATGTCAACAATCCATTAGTAATTTTCATGCTTTGTTGTTAGATTCTTCTGAAAAGCAGATTTTAAGCAGACATTACTTGTTTTGTGCATATCAGGCATTATACCGACAAGGAAAGCACAATTAATCACAGTTACACTTTGTATGTATTTGTATAGAGACTGTACTTTAATCTTCTTGTACCTTTCATGTGTACTTCATCAGTTACAGTATTTCCTATACTGATATTTGTAGCACCCTCATTATTTCATTATTTAATTTGCATTGCTTCAGATCATATCCCTATTTTAAACTACTACTTTTAGTAAAAGTTTAGGCAACTAACCCTTTTAAAGCGAAGGTTTTAGCAGCTGTGGTTTCGTTTCAGTGGTATGAGGTTGTCATTTTCCACCAATTCTTCCACAAGCTTTCAAAAAGCAGACAACAGAGTTTGGTGAGTAACTAGTGAGACGAGGATGGAGAAATCCTATAGGGTGTTTTACTGCTAAGAATTTAATTTAATTCAGCTCTGGCTTGGGCTAAAGTTTCTTGTAACTGACGAAGCAAAATAATACAAAAAGTTATTTGTTTTTGTTTATTAAAGAATCAAAGGGCACAGTGCTTGCATTCCACTTTTCATAAAATGCTATTAAATTTCATTTAAGATCTATATAATTGACATCAATAATAACACCAGGGATCTTGTGGATTAAAAAGATATATATATTTTTTCTTTTTACTTAGCTTGAATGGGCCATAAAAGGATGTGATGCACACAGATATTCAGGTGTTACGTGCTGTCATACACAAGCACTTGGGAGAAAGTTGGAAGACTCAAATAATGTTATTTCTCAGCCAAACCATGGGTTGGCGCTATCATCTGACCATCTCTCCTCTTGTCCCTCTGCAGACCAGCAGAAGAGCCACCCAAACAGTGATGTCACCATCAACCCTCCCTCTGATGACATCACTTCAATCTATGCCTGATGACCACTTCCCACACAATCGGATACATCACTTCCTCCTTCCGGACTCCCTGGACCATCCCCTTCCAGTCTCCGACATATAAAAGTCACCATTTACGCTCTGTAACCAGTTCCTGTTTTTGAACTAGATTGTAACCATGTTTTTTTTTTTTTGTTTTGCTGTGACTTCAGTATACGTGTGGCCATCTCCAGACCTTTTTGTGTCTTCTGCTCTCCTGCCAAACAAATACATCTTCATGGAGTAGACAATGGATGCATGGAATAAATTAGAATTATTAGTACTTTGGGGCCCTTCACATCTCAATTTGACTTTTCTTTAAAAGAATTCAGTGAATAGAGACTGACAAACTGGTTTGGGAGGAATGGTTTGTTCTCGTAAACAAGTAATTTCTAAACCTAGGGATGGGGACACTAAGCTACCACAGTGTTTGTAAGCTTGTAATAAAATAGTGGATGATGTAGATAAGTTTTTATAGTGTTCACATTGGCTTAAAAAGCCTATTCTTGGTTGTTGTGTTCATTGATTTTAACCCTGGAAAGTTCCCATTAATGGGTTTTGCATCTCCCTTATTTAAATGTCTTGACTGCCTCATTATGATCCCAGCGTCCTCTTACTTACACATTCTTATTCCTCCATTAATAATTGGATTACCTGATGTTATTGGAGCTGCTGGATGTAAGCTTCATTTTATTTCACAGTTATGTTTGTGTCAAGCTTGTCTGTTAAGATAAATAAATAATCAAGCAGCTATTAGGATCAAATTATTTTTTTATTTTTCTGTGCTGACTAGCTGGTGGCCCTTATTAGAGCTGTTGATGCAGCTGTTCATAGTTTATGCATGTCCCCATGGCATTTGACTAGACTGGCAGTAACGGTTTTAAGTATTGTATAAGCATGGTTCACATCGGTTTACTAAATTAGCACAGCATATTTGTAATTGGATTTTTTAAACAAAATTATAATTTAAAGCAAACTGCAAATTTCTCTGTTTTGAGTTTTTTTTTCTATTTAAATCAAGTGTTCTTTGATTGCAAAGAATAGTATCATCTTACACATTTTTTAGAAAACAAATGTGAAAAATTATATTTAGGTAAAAATTGAATAAATGGAGAGTTTCAAATAGTTTAAAAAGTTTTTAAAAATTCAATTTAATACATTTGATCTCAAATAACAATTGAGTAAAAAGAAATATACATTAATAAGTCTCTTTTCAAACCCAAGAGGAATTAGTAATAAACATGAAATATAAATTGTGGCTGGGTCCAGTACTGCAAGCTCTACAGATAAATGTCAGAGCACCCACCCTGTCAAACCCATTTAATTTAGTTCAAATTCAACGAAAAGGGCCACTACGTGCACCAGTACAATGATTTAACAAAAAAGAAAATAAGAAAGCCGTCAGGCAAAGTAAATGGTCTTGTTCTGTCAGGTTGCAAGGAGCTCTGTCCTGCAGTGTAATCTGTTCCAAACTGAACACCTCCTTCTGGCAGCTGCAGACTTAATAGGTGGGGGCCCAGAAGGGGTGGAGAAAGTTAGCGTAAGCACCCCCTCTCGACCCAGGGTGGAATTACCTACCTCAGATGAGCCCAGAGGGTGTTCCACGGGCATGCTTGTGTAACAGAATCTACAGCAGGAGAGCCCATTATGATACAGACCCACGTTGCTGCATTTACTTTACTGCTCTGGTAGACAGCACCAATGCTACCTCTGGGGTTTATATGAGCATATTTTTCCTTAAGTTTCTTTTTTTCTGTTTCCTTTCTAGATGGAGTTAAGAATGTGAAGACAATGTTTGAGCACAGAATTAGTTCGTTCTTGGGTGAATGTTAAGCCATTATTAGTTAATACAGTAAAATACGCAATATCCCATGGAAAGTGTGCCACAACTGTTGCAGTGGACAGGGTTAGATACTGATTTCTTGGTGGACACCATATTGTAGAGTCATGTGAATGGTTGTATTTTGTATTTAGTAAACTACTAAGTTTGCCCAATCTTTGTGTGAATTAATGTTACTCCCTTGTTTCTAGAATTGGATTTGCTGAATTGACAGGTACAGATGAGTTAGAGCACAGTGCATTTTAATGTCACTAGAAGAACAAAATGAGCAGCGTCTTGTGCAGAAGGGTTGAAGTAGGAAGACCTAAAAGTTGAGACTGATTACATTAAAGAGGGAGAATATTTATACTGCATAGAAAAAGCCAGTAAGATAAATGCAAAAGAAGATTACAGGGATACTGCAGGCTTGTTGTTCTGGTGGCTCTAACTGTGGGAGTCAGAGGAATTGTGGCTTCACAAAAATTAAATAAAAGTACCTTTGGGCCTAGTTGGAAAATTTTATGTCTCCTGTCTTTCATTTCAGTACTTATTACACTATAATATTGTTATAACCATTCCATTAATCTGTGAATTGCACTGTAGATAATAATATAATGCCCAGTAACTACATCAGCACACAGTTTGAGCATTCTGTTTCTCCTAATCTGAATCATTATTGAGTAGAGCATCCAAGCCCTAAGTTTGGTTGATGTAGCTCTACTGGCATGTGCTTCAGCTCAGCTTGAAAATGTATCTACTGTTAGCAAATAGCTTTGCAGGTCTCTATTCTGGCAGTGGTCCAGTGAAATTGATGTTAGTAGATGGGGGATTCACCCATTTTGATTGTTTTAATTTGTCTTTGATTAATCTGTGACATTATATTTATGCTGCATACAGACCTAAGCTCATTTCCAGGTTAACTCGTTGTCTTTATGAAGATATTTTTGTGTCCCATGCCTGTTAGTTTGATTGCATGTTTTGCAGTTGACCTGTATGAGTATATGATTGCGAGTGGCTTCTTTTTCAAGAATTGGCTACTTCCTTTTTCCCCCTTGCTTTTCAGGAAACAATTCACTATGACCACCCTGTAACAGAATACGGTAATACAGAAACTTAATGGATGGACAATGTTTGGTACAATACAATACAGTTTACAATACAGTTTATTTTTGTATAGCCCAAAATCACACAGGAAGTGCTGCAATGGGCTTTAACAGGCCCTGCCTCTTGACAGTCCCCCAGCCTTGACTCTCTAAGAAGACAAGGAAAAACTCCCAAAAAAAAAACCTTGTAGGGAAAAAATGGAAGAAACCTTGGGAAAGGCAGTTCAAAGAGAGACCCCTTTCCAGGTAGGTTGGGCGTGGGGGGTCAATACAATACAGTACAGTACACAGAACAGAACAATTTCTCAATATAGTAAGAAATAAAAAATATAAATTTTAGAAGTACAGAGCAGAATTTAACAGTAGATGATATATCCCATAATAAAATTTGGATTTGTGTAGAGTCCTGGAGACCTCATCCTTCAAGCTGCCTCCCCCATTTGGCCATTCCACGGCTGAAACAGTGCTGGGCCAGCCAATCCGATGAAAGGACCCCTCTTTCCCACGATTCCTGCGATCCTCAATCTGGGATGACTTTTCCTTAGGCAGGCAAAACAACTTGGCAGGTGGGCCATGGCACCAAGTGCCACATTTGAGGACCGAGAAGAAAAACAGAATAAGTGAGGGTTAGTATACAATTATAACTGTCATGTTACTTATGTTTAAGTGCTAATGACTAACAACAGAGATGCAGTCTGTACAGTTAATCAGCAGCTCTAGTCAGGATATGCTAAACTGAAGTAGTGAGTCTTCAGCCGGGATTTAAAAGCTGAGACCGATACATCTCCCCCAATTCCAGACAACCACCAGTGCTATTACAAACTATGATGTGTTGTTCTTTTTTGACTTGCTTGTCCAAGTTGATGTGTTTTTATGAAATTTTGATGCATTTTGAAAAATAAAATCAGAAACTCTGTGATGGACTGGCACCCTGTCCAGGGTTTGTGCCCTGCCTTGTGCCCTGTGCTAGCTGAGACTGGATCCAATGACACTATTCAGAAAAAAGTGGGTTAGAAAATGACTGACTGACTAATCTGAATTTATCCCAAATGTGATTTCAGATATTTGCTACTCTTTAATCATTATTTGCAATACTTCACAAAACTTTAGTATAAGAACTAAAACTAAGTAAATTAACATTTAAGTCTCAATTATTTTTGGGATATCACTTTCTGGTCTGTCCTGACCTCCTCTGGTTAATCTATAATACATTGTAACAGATGCATATCTAAACTCTGTTTCTGGCATTGCTTCTTAAACTTTTAAGAAGGGAAATAGCCATAATGACAGCTCTCTGGTATAATTTAACACTTATTCTTTTCTGTGTGTTTTGTCCACTGCTGAACATGCTACTCTGCATCTCCTTAAGGACACTAGTCTTAAATTTCATCATTCCATCTTTCACCTTTTCTATTTTATGAATACATTTACTCATTACAGCCATACTGACACCTTCTAACACCACTGAGCATTATGTCTGTCTCCCTGTTATTTAGGAATGATGGTTTATTAACATCTCTGTCATACATAAAATTATGTTTGACCTACCTTATACTGAAAGTTTGCCTAATGTTGTGTCTGGCCATGATATGCAACCCTAGAAAAGAAATCAAAGCATGTGCCCATAAACACTTCATGCTTACCAGCCAAATTCAAATATTGCATTCTGCTATCTGAAGAATATCACAATGTACTGTATTATTTTAGCATATTGTGCAATTTTTCATATGAGCATTAATATTGAGACACACTGTGGTATATTTTGCACAGATGAATGTGCCATCAATGTTAGAATTTTGCATTGATTGGATCACCTTTTCTACTAAAATCTCCTGCTGGGCAAGAAATACATATATGTGACATGAATAAAAATTAGGCGCTATTAATTCATGAGGATTCAGATGTACAAGGATGGTTTGGCCTTTTCTTTATGTCCCATGTCTCAACAATTTACATTGGTTGGCCTTCTACAGACACATTTCCTACAGCATGAGTCTGAATTCCAGCACTGCAAAAAGGTATTCCTGTGCAGAGATGATAGGCAATATCCATAAAATTGTAAATATAATACATAATATTACTGTTTTACTGTCAGAAAAGTCATTTTATATTTTTCTTAATGTGCCTTAACATATTTTAGAGGCAGTAATGTTTCAGAGAAATGAATGCCTTGCAGGGATAATGCTTCTCCTGAGTCTACTGTATATTAAACCACTAAAGACTCACTACTAATAGCTGTAACCATGTTTGGTGGGTTCAGTGGCAGCTGATAATGTTCATTGTTATCGACAAAGCAACAGAGATCACTGCAGCAGAATTATTTTTAGATTTTTTTTTAAATTCTCTATTAAAATAAATTCTGCTGTATTAAATGACCAGTCTGACCTCAAACATTACACTTTGCATTACAGTCATCAGGAATGCAACACAGGCAGCTTCTGTTAAAGAGGAGAGTTGAAAGAGTGGTGTGGCGATAAAGAGCAGACATCTATTAAAAATGAGAAGAGATGAGACAGGGTTTAACCAGAGCCCAGATTGTCTAGAATGTCAATGTGTTATGAGAATACAGTAGATATACCCCTGCAAAAGACAGCATATTGTAATTTTTTTTTCTGGCAGTAAAATTAATTTTGATGAAAGTGGGTGCTCAACATCTTGATGAAAGTGATGGTGTCCAATCAAAATTCAAAGGGAATTATATCTTGTTATTCTTCTTGTTACTTTAATTTTTTTTAACTACAGTAGCAATAGTAGTTGAGAATTCAACCTTGATTGCACTTGGGCTTACTAATACTGCCGCTGCTTTGTGGTACTTACAGTATGCAATACATGCTATTATAACTTACCAATCAGCTATTGCTATACTTATAACTGTACCTTTTGAAACAAAATGAACAAGCTGAATAGTTTCTAAAAATTTATAAATATGGATGTTTGCTTGTGTTACATCTCTTGCTTTTGTTATAAGACTAATATCCAGCTTTTCTATTAAAATTTTTTTCATAATTCCAAGTTGTTGTCTTGTGCAATATAAGAGATTATACACTGTACACTTTTTGGCCACAACTGAAACTTAATAAAACATATGCCACCTTCTTTACCAAGACCCAAAATCAATACCATGATAAATGAAGTGGAGAATGGATTCAAAACCATGGGTCTGTGCCATAACAAATGCAACGTATATACAAATGTAAATCAAAAAGAAAATGCACTTTGAAAAATTACATGCTAACCACAATGGATAGAAGCTGACGCAATACACATGTTCGTGATGGCTTATGGGTAGCTCAAACAAGCACAGCGCAACACTGTGCTATTAGTCTAATAGAAGCCAAGTTCAAATAAACATGGAGGGATTGCATGATCATTGAACAAAATGGCGTAGTGATATTTCTTTAGGCTGAGGGCATGAAACCTGCTGAAGTTAACTGAAGAATGTAGGCTCAATGCAGAACTGAAAACAGAATCAATCAACAAAAAGTTTATAAATGGGAAGAAAGGTTTGTTTAAAGGAGAAAAAACAAGTGTAACTGACGAATCTCAGTCTGGTTAACCATCAACATCATGCACACAAGCCAACATGAACATGGAGAATAACTTCATTAAAGAAGACCAACAGATTATGTTGTCAGCTGTTGCTGCACATTTGGATATCAGGTATGGATCTACACATGCCATAGTGCATGAGAACTTGGGGTACGATAAAGCTTGTGTAAGACAGGTACCCAAACAGCTTGCTGCTCTGCACAAGCCAACGTGGTAAATTTTCAGCTGGTTTCACTGACTTTGCTCAAAGAATTCTCACTACGATGGTTCAATCCTGCAGTGGAGAGTCCAAGTTCATTTGACTTTGGCTTCAACTAGATTTTATTACATCAGCTTCTATCCGTTGCTTTTACTTTTTGATTTACCCTCATAGAAATTAAATTTTCACATAAACAAATAGGTGAAAATGTTTAAGTCAAGAGAACCTTTCACCAAAACCAAAAACATATTGCTAATTCTTGTCATTAACATTTTTGAACAAAACAGCAGGCATCACCACCTCAGGCAGCCTAAATTCAAGCTCAAAAGGCAGGCTTATGGCCTGTACACGCCAACAAATAAGGAAAAGTCTTTTAAATATCAGAAGTGCGAAAATGTCAATAAAAAGGAGAGAAAAACAGTTAAGTGTCTGGTCCAAAGACAAAGCAAAGTTCTTTTAATATTTAATAAATTTTTTGAAAAAGCGTTCAAAAATAACGAAACATGGGCAAACCCAAATGCAAACACATCAAATCATAAACCAAGAAGCAGTACCTCAAATAACTAAAGAAGTAAAAACCAGGAATCTAAAATCAGAAGGAATCATTAAGCAAAACAAATGCACCAAACACAATGCCAAAACTGCTGTGCTAAGAACATCTTCTTTCTCTGTCTCTCGCTCTGTATATTTTTTGTCCTGGGGAAATGAAGTTTTTTGGTTTTTATTTCAGAAGCTCAGCAAAAAATATAACAAACGAAAACAACCCCTTGTCAGGTATGCGCCAGGATAACTAAAAAGAAAAAAAACTTCTGACATTGCTAAAGATAAAAAAAGCAGTCACAGTGTATTATTATAAAGGCATATTGCCATTTTTATAAAGCAGTCTCTGTAGCATTTCTTCTGCTGAATAATTTGTTGTCTGAAAGTACTGAACTATAGTGTTTTAGTGTCCCAAGTTTGAATAATGTCTGTGTTATACTGTGGCACAGAATGTCAAAAACTATAAGTCCTCAAAATGCAGAACTTCACTGATTCTGCCTGCAAGGACCTTTACTGTTTTCATTTTACATGCTTCCAGTTGGATCTATCGTTAGGAAACATAATGTTAATTTTCACTTGTATGCAGATGACACCCAGTTATATCTTTCATTTAGATCAAATGAAGTTTCTCCCACTTTAATTAGTTGTGTTAGTGAATTAAAGGAGTGGATGGATGAGAACTATCCATCCATCCATTATCCAACCCGCTGAATCCGAACACAGGGTCACGGGGGTCTGCTGGAGCCAATCCCAGCCAACACAGGGCACAAGGCAGGAACCAATCCCGGGCAGGGTGCCAACCCACCGCAGGACATGGATGAGAACTACTTGTCTTTAAACACAGATAAAACAGAGATGTTAATTGTTGGAGGGAATGACACTGATCACAACAATATTTTGTCATCATTTAACTCAGTTGGAATCACCATTAATTTTACTGAATCAGCCCGCAATCTAGGAGTTATCTTTGACTCTAGCATGTCATTTAAAGCGCATATTACAACATTGTCCAAATCATGTTTCTTCCATCTTAAAAATGTTGGGAAATTAAGGCGCTTTCTAAATAAACAGGATTCTGAGAAATTAATTCTTCATTTATTTCTAGTAGGTTTGACTACTGCAATGCGGTGTTCACTGGATGTTCAAACTGTTCTTTATACAGCCTCTTGCTGCTGCAAGAATTATTACAAGAACAAGAAAATACGAACACATAACTCCAGTTCTTAAATCCTTACACTGGGTCCCGGTTAAGTTTAGAGCAGATTTCAAAATCCTCCTTTTAACATATAAAGCTTTAAATGGCCAAGGTCCGGCTTACTTGTCTGAACTTATCATGACTTACAAACCAGAGTGAACATTAAGATCTCAAGATGCCGGTCTGCTTATGATTCCAAGGATTACTAAAATAACAGTGGGAGGTTGAGCTTTTAGTTACAGGGTCCCTAAACTGTGGAATGATCTGCCTGCTACTATAAGAGACTCAGTACTTCAGTTTAGCATATCCTGCCTAGAGCTGCTGATTAACTGTACAGACTGCATCTCTGTTTTTGGTCATTAACACTAAAACATAAGTAACATGATAGTTATAATTTGTTACTAACCCTCACCTATTCTGTTTCTCTTCTCGGTACTCAAATGTGACACTTGGTGCCTTGGCCCACCTGCCAAGTTGTTTTGCCTGCCTAAGGTAAAGTCATCCCTGATGCAGGATCACAGGAATCGTGGGTTAGAGGAGTCCTTTCATCGGATTGGCTGGTCCAGCACTGTTTCAGCTCTGGAATGGTCAAATGGGGGAGGCAGCTTGATAGCTGAGGTCTTCAGGACTCTAAACAAATCTAAATCATATTATGGGATATCATATACTGTTAAATTCAGCTCCATACTTGTACATTTTTTATTTTTATACTGTACTGAGGATTTGTTCTGTTCTGTGTATTGTATTGTATTGACCCCCTTCTTTTTGACACCCACTACACGCCCAACCTACCTGGAAAGGGGTCTCTCTTTGAACTGCCTTTCCCAAGGTTTCTTCCATTTTTTCTCCTTAGAGAGTCAAGGCTGGGGGGCTGTCAAGAGGCAGGGCCTGTTAAAGCCCATTGCGGCACTTCTTCTGTGATTTTGGGCTATACAAAAATAAATTGTATTGTATTGTATTGTGTAATCCGGTTTTCAGCAAACCATAGTTTTGTACAAAAAAGAGCTAAAGTTTAAAATGTAAACATAAAAAATAAAGACTATAATGGGGAAAAAAACATTACCTAAAGGAAGTAATTGTTATGATCAGTTCCGGCTTTATACTTGTTGAGGCCCGAAACTAAATAAAGGTTGGAGGTTCCTTGTTAACAAGTTAGATTCAAAAACCTCACAAAGAAAGAGGTTGCCCCCTTGGAGTAATCACAGGTGTCCAAGAACAGGGGGAATCTCCCTTAAAGTAATCACAGCAATCTTAGATAATTAGCACGATCAAAGAGTGTGAGGGGGGCCCCTTGGCATAATCACCATGATCAAAGGTAGTGGGAACCTCTGTGGAGTAATCAGTGTAATTGAGGCACGGGGGGATCCCCTCTGGTATAATGTGCAGAATCAAAAAGTGAGGGGTATGGGGTTGCACTCAACTACTCCATAGCCCAGTTGCCATTTGTCAACTTTCACTTTCCCATTTACTGGGAATGTCCACAGGGCCCTATGCAATTACTAACTTCACTTATGAGTTGGGCAGACTATGGTACTAGCACCAAAATAGCAAAAATATATGAGGCCTAGAAAATACCCTCAGAAGACATGCCAGAATTCTAACTGGCCTTCCCAAAAATAGGTTTCATGCTAGGAGAACGTGACCCTAGGAAGCTGGGTGGCTTTGGCCTATAAAGCCCCAAACAAAGAGAACTGGCAAATTACTGTAATTTGAAATGTTCCAAAATGTTTTAGAACATCAAAAAGAATCTTATAAGCATGGCTAAGTGATAGATCAATTTTATCAATTCATTCGATTTTTTTATTTAGTGCAATGTGTAAAAATTTAAATCTTCATTGTGTAATTACAGCATGCTGGACCAGCTCACCATCAAACTGTGCTGCCCTCTTGCGCACACAAACACAGTAGCACACGCCTTAACAGAGAGGAGCTTGTGTCTAAAACTGGCAGCGCATCCTCAGTCATTTGTAAAGAGTTTGGATATGCAAAGTCCAACGTCAAACAAACCACTGTCTGTTGTAAAGTCTAGGTCAGCGTTTCTCAAACTGTGGGGCACGCCCAAAGTAACAAAAAAGGGGGCACGAATGTTGCCATATGTGGCGTAATTTCACTATTCGTAGGAAAATGTTAAACTTGTAGCGGTGTATTGGCAGCAAAAAATATAGGAATAAATTTTAGTAGGGTTTCAAAAAAATGTTAAGGGGGTGCGATTAAAACTGGGGATGATCTCCATGGGGAAATTTTTTTTTCCACTTTACCCAATGCTAAGAACTACGAGGACAACCACTAAGAAGCATTTGGGGAACAATTCCGGTTCAAAAGACACTTCCTCTACAGGCCTTTGTGTATAAGAAATGTGCATGTTATGTTCTTAAATATTTTGTTTGTTTTAATTGTTTGAATAAAAACTAAATTTTTTGGAAAAATGTCTCTTTTTTGAGGTTTAAAAAATGTACTGGTTTGGGGTCTAGAAGGGCAAAATTAGGGGGGAACTCCTAAAGCTCAACATCTTGCTTAACAAGACATCAAGATGCCTTGAACCGTATGTCATTTGCAGAGGTATTCTTGCACCAGTGATTCATGAGGCGATAGGAAAAAAAAAAAAACCTGACATAATTTTAAATTGTTTATTAGTAATTTTTATGAACACAAAATAGCACAAAGGAGAAAAAGGAAATGTCTAGGGGCAATCCTTAGTGAGCAAGCCCTAACCCACAAACCACTGGCAAAGTCCAGAGACAGAACAAAATTAACAAAACCAGAATATTAAAGAAAAAAGTAATACTTACAGAAATCAAATCCAAGCCACACTCAATAATGAACCACAAGGGACTCCCTGTTCAGCCTATTTTCATAGGCTGGGGGGGGGGGGGGTCACTAACGGTAAAAATACATTATAGTAATATATTAAACATAAATAATAACTGGACAGAACAATATTAATTAAAAGTATTATCTCTATATATATAAAATCCAGCGATTGTCTGTCTGTCTATATGTCTGTCTGCTTTTTACAAGAGAACTACTTAATGGATTTAGATCAGGTTTTTTTCTATAATTTCTTTGAACATTCTGATTGATTTTGCGAGTTCTCTCATTGCGCTAAGTATAATAGTTCACTTGCAAGAGCAATTTATTTGCGCTGATCCGAGACAGAGGCTGTGGGCCGAAGGGAGGGGGAAGCATGACGTCAGGAGTGGGGAGCCATCGTTCAAATCACTTTTTGGAGAAGACCATGCCTCCGCTTAGCTAGCTATACCTATTAGTTTATTGATTTTTAAAGTCTGTCCTGATTCACTACTACGCGGGTGGAGCCGCGGGGATAGCTAGTAAGAAATAAACAGTTCTCAAAATTGAACGAAAAAGACAAGGAAAAGGAATATAAGCATAAGCCAGGAAAGGAACATTGGCTAGGGTAAATCACAACAGAAATAGTAAGCTCTCATATTTTATAGTTCTAAATGCTGCTCTGGTTACATTTCCTCCAGGTTGAATTCTTGTTCTGTGACTCATTTTGTTTTTGTTTTGCAGGAAAATTACAAATTTGTCTAATCATTGAATCAAACGTGAAGGAAAAGTCATTATAATAATGGCCAGTCATAGCAACATGGATTACAGTTTACAGTGTAATCATATATTAAGAGTATATCTTTTGATATTTATTGAGTAAAACAAATATTGTAAAAATATTAAATTATTAGGCTAATACAATACCCTGTTACTTAATTCAGTACCCCAGAAATGTCTGGCTACAGCAGGACTAACTGACATGCCGCTATGGCATATGACATTTAATAAAAATAAAAGGATAAAAAATATTTTGAAGTATTGTATGATTTTTATCTCTGACCTAAAACTGTTCTGAAAATGACAAGTGAAACATCACTTACTAGTCAACAGTTTATTTCCAGAACTGTAATATGTCAAGGCAGCATGTATTTTCCCTGAAGGCTTTAAGTAAATATCCTTGGCAGAGTGCCACAAGCCATTGTTTGGCTATTTCTGTTAGTATGAAGGCTTGTTTCGTGACCTGTTTGATGTCTCTTCAGCCAGACAGTTCCATTAATTAATTTAATGTTCGGCTTGTTTTATAACTGCTGTATAATGCTTTATTAAATTAATCTAGCTGAACTAAAAGTTTCTGTCTCTCACCAGAAGGCATGAATTTTTGGTTTTGATAATATGTTAATGAAAGAAAAAATGGAAATGGAAAGTAATAACTCCTGCAATAATTTTCCATATTCACATTTTTTTTTCAACAAGAAATAAGAGAAGACATACTAGGATAGTTAAAAACTCTCCTCTGAAGGTGTTCTTTTACACGAATCTACATAACATGTCAGTTTAGAGTCACCATTGAACCTAAAAGCGTGTCTTTACACTTGTGTAAAGCAAACTCCATAGAGGAAGCAACATATCTAAAAACTGGACTGATATTCAACAGTGGTGTGGGTGGGAGACCCTTTTGCTATGCCACTGCTGCATACATTATATTTTTCAGGATCTTTTGCCATTTTATAGCTATTCTTATTCATGCTTCATATATTTTGTTTGTATAAAATGCATGCACCAGGAGTTGGCGCTGTGTTCTAATGCCTTCTCTTTTCCTCCCTCTGCAGAATGGAAGACTGATAGCAATTCCACCGCTGATGTCACTTCTGCTGTCCGGCCTCCTGGACCCCTCTTTTCCTGCCTGGCACCCATATGCCTGGAACTTCAGCCATATTATTTCAGTTCTATTTCGGACTCATGTCTGAAAGGATGTTACTAACATCCTTGTTAAATGATTATGTTTGTTTTCATTACACATGGTCAACGGACATGCACCAAACCTTTCTCTGTGTTGAAACCTTTCTTACAGTGTTTATCTTACATTTATTGACAAAATGTAACTGAATTCTCAAGCCTGCTAATTCAATTCAGGGTCACAAAGCCTGTCCTGGCAACAGCTCTAGACAGGGTATCAGTCCATTGCAGGGTCCACTCTCAAATACAGAGGGGCCATATCCATGGCTTTTGAAGAAAACAGGAGTACCTGAAGGAATGCTCACACAGACACAGGAAGAGCATACAAAGTGCACATGGACAGCAAACAGCCAATCTGCGAGGCTGCAGTACCACCGTGCCACTCTTGCATTTTTTTTAATGTTACAATATTCTTGATTATTACATTGAGTGTTGCAAAGTTCACAAGCAAATGCTAAAACTACTTAACTTAATTTTGGAAAGGAATATTTCAGACCAGTGAAAAACTCAAATGAACTTTTAATGTGGAGACAGTCAAGGAGCAAAGAGGGTGAATCCTGTACAACTTCATACCGAAAATTGAACACAATAGGGAATTTAACAGAACATCCCAGCACATGAGTAAAGAGATATGAATGACATTAAAAAGAAGAAGCACCAGTATAACATATACAAGACAAATAGCTTCACCATTAAAACTGCAAGCTTTATGAGTACTTGAAAGCAAATGTAAAAATGGAAATTCAAACTGTCAAACTGTGAAATCTAAATAATACAATTATAGACAACTGAGGTGACAAGCTGCATCTAAACAACTTTGGTTTGAGATTTTAGTGCCAAATTACACTTAACTTTACTCTAATTAATGGAAAATGCCTTTCTGCTCATATTTTTGTAAGCTGTGTAAAAGCGTCCTTGTCCGGAATGATCTGTGGTGTAACATTTGTCTGGGCAGACGTCCATTGTTGACTTGCATTAGGCTACACAGATTAAGCAGATTGTGTCCACTGCATTAACAGACCATTTAATTGAGGTTCATTACAGTTTATTTAATTTTGATGTGTTGTACATTAAAATGCAATTTATAAATGCTAAAAAGTTTTTTTTTAATTTGGATTAAAATTGGGTGAAGGAAAACTAAAAATAATTTAGAGGTGATGATATCTTTGTCTTGCAGAAAGGTGGTCGGTTCAGTTCAACTGTGTGCATTGTTGCCCTTAAATTATATATTTTGCTGTATTGCAAATACCCCATTACTCAATTGTAGATTAAATGGTGAATATTTTGACACCCTAATTTGTTCTGCTACCAGAAGTGCCACAATATTAACATCATTGAATGTAAAAGGTACAATCTTTTTTATTTGCTATATCCATAATTCAGAAATAACAATTTGGCATTTTATTCTTGATTCACTGTGTTTGATCAATCTTCTCAACTGTACTGTCTGATAAACTCATTTTGTTTTTAATTAATGGGTGCAGTAAAAAGATAAAACACAGTTTTATGGTGTAAAGTGGATGTATTAATATCGTGTATGTAAATTAAAAATACATCAAATATATTTTCATGTCTAAGTTCTGTAGTAAAATCTGAATTCTGTGGTGATAGTTAACATCTTTTCAGTTGCCTTGCTCCTCCACAGAACCTGGCATCTGTTACTGCACAGGGCCAGGCTTTCTCTGAAATTTGCACATCTCCCCATGACTGTGCAGTTTCTCTCTTCATGTCTGTGCACTTTCTGTTAGGATTACTCCACTTGCATCTAAATGACTTTCAATATGCATTATCTCACTATGATTAAATGTGTGTATGAGTGTACACTACAGCTGCCGGTAGTTAAATCCAGGATTGTTTTCTGTCTTGTGTTCAGTGCTGATGAGAATTGCTCCAGGTTTTTGTGACCATATCATGGAAAATACATGTGCAGAAAATGGATAGTTATAATGTGTGTGTCACTTTGTGTTGGTGACTTTTGCATTCTAACATTGTATGGTGTTCATTGAGGAAGATTTACACTTTGTAGAGCAATCCATTTAATCTCCATACCATTTTCTGTTTGTTAGGGTGAATTCTCTGTGGATATAAGATCAGTTTTACATTAATAGGTTTTGAAACTATTACATACATTATGCATATACCATACATAAACCAAAACTCATTATAAGACACAAACAATAATTCTGAAAATAATAAAGTGTGACAGTGCATTGCCTTCCAGTTCAGTAAAACAAAAAATAGAATCCTGTCTACAATGATCCTGACATATGCTGCCATACAGTTCACTAAGTAAGCTTGTAAACTGCTCACTGATGACACTATATTCATTGACAATTTGCCTTCTACTTTCTTGTTGTTGTTCTCAACAAATAATTAACTTTAGTAATCATTGTGTCCATTACAGAAGTCTCAAATTAGTCCATATATAGCGGATGCACTCTTATCCACATATTAACGCTAGCAGACAAAATTGAAATATTATTGTTTTTTAAGAAAAAAATTCTTTAAAGATCACACGTTTAAGTGTAAACGAATGGTTCCTGTATTCCCTGAAAAACACATTTGCATTATGTTACTCCACATACACTGTAGAGTATTGCAATATTTTACAGATTAGCCTTTTCATGTTTTTGAATGGTTAGCTTGTATCATCATTAGTAATCATCAAATCATATCATCAAACTGGTGAGGAAGGCAGGCTCTATTGTAGGCACGGAGCTGGACAGTTTGACATCCGTGGCAGAGCGACGGGCACTGAGCAGGCTCCTGTCAATCATGGAGAATCCACTGCATCCACTGAACAGTATCATCTCCAGACAGAGGAGCAGCTTCAGTGACAGACTGCTGTCACTGTCCTGCTCCACTGACAGACTGAGGAGATCGTTCCTCCCCCAAACTATGCGACTCTTCAATTCCACCTTGGGGGGGGTAAATGTTAACATTATTCAAAGTTATTGTCTGGCTGTATACCTGCATTGTTATCACTCTTTAATATTTTCTTTATCAGTATGCTGCTGCTGGAGTATGTGAATTTCCCCTTGGGATTAATAAAGTATCTATCTATCTATCTATCTATCTATCTATCTATCTATCTATCTATCTATCTATCTATCTATCTATCTAGTAACATGAACAGCCCTCTGCTTCCTGAATACGCCCTCACAATGCATTTTGCGACAGATTTCCACAGGTGCTCTGCTCTTTGATCTAAATTTATGCTAAGAATATATTTTTTAAAAGCTTTTAGGGTGAGGGAGAGGTATCATTCTGCTCCTGACCCTGTCGTGGGAAAAACATTCCTTCATCTTCAAAGAATGCAGTCACAGAGCCCAGATGAGAATGCAGAACATTAATTTATTTGCATAGTTATGTATAAATGTCTCAGTTCATGAAGTGAGCAATCAGTTAAATAATTCATCTGCTTTTATACTTTTTCTAATTACCATTACCTCAATTAATTCATCACATCATCTAACTCTTAATATGCAGAACTTTATTACCTCCTCCAATCAACTAATGCGACCAGTAATTTCTGACTTGATTCTCTCATTATTCTCAACACGATTTTTGATCTACAGGCCTATAGATCTTAGAACTACTTCATAGGAGAGGTATAAGGGCTTTCTCATCAGGTTATTCCCACTTTCTGGAGGGGTGTTTGTTACGTGTTTCCTTCACATCAAGCAAAAGCTGGATTTCTTAATGTTTAAATACAATGGAGTATAATTGCCATAGTTGATTTTTCTTTTCATATTATAATGATATTAAAATCACAATTTTTTTCCTTTTCAGTGTCAAAAAGGGTAATTTAAGCTGCTTCAGTTCACATGTGGATTCACTCTCAGTCTGCATCTTATGTAGTTGGTGACTTTACAAACAATGCCTAAAAAAAAAAAAAATAAATAAAAATAAATATTATTGTCACCTGCATTACATTTCCAATGAAACTTTTAAGAGCTGGGGATTGAGTTTAGTTAGCTAATCCTATAGTTTATTTCTGCTAGCCTAAACTGGCATCTCAATATCACTTTGGGGGCCCAATGTATGTTAAATATTTTAAACTATTAGAAAAAGAAGAGTTGAGTAATGACTGCATTTAATGTGTATGAGCAATCACAAACAAATTTTATCTCAATTTATGTGCATTATAGATATACAAGGTAGGATGGACTGTGCCCGTTTTTGCTTTGTACAAGCAGAGAATTCCATTTTTGTGAAGGGCTGTTTTCAAGTGTCACAATCTTTTTAAAGCTGCAGTTATCACCTGCAGAAGCACTGAATGCAAAAAGGTAAAATATTTATAATTAGAAGTAGAAATGTGAAATACACATATGTGGCAAATACATAGCAACCAGAATGTTTAATATACTTGAATACATATATAAATTAATTTTAATATGAGTACTTGAATCCTAGCAGATTTGACAGCTAGATAATAATATTATGAAAATATCAAAATCAGGTAATACCCAACATTTTTAATTTAAAAGTTTAATTTAAATTTTAATTCTATTTTTAAATTATTATTTGCATGTCATGTTGTTACACTGTGGACCCTCAGCCTCGCAATTTCGTCTATCTGTATACTTGTATATGGTTGAGATGACAATAAAGTTCACTTTGACTTTGACATGAACTTTATTTTATTTTTGCTACCAGAAATATCTATATCATTACAGAGTTAGTGATGTTAAATGGAAAATGTTCAGTATTTTACAAAAGACAAGCAGAGTTTGCTGTGTATAGGTTTGGCAAGATAGCTATACAATAAGAAAAAGGCAGCCACGTAAGCCTTATGTTTTCATAAACTGGAGTTGCAGTTCATATATGTGAAAATTCAGCCTCATTATACAGTTTAAGTGTTCTTTTTAATTGTTCAAACGAAACTTAGACTAAGTGAGAGAAGTGTTCTTTCAAGGTTTTTGGAAATTTCTCCATTGCTTTACTACTTACTTGAACATTCTAGAAAAATGGATACAGGCAGGACATCTGTGACTGTGTTAGGTTACATAGCACGATGTGTAGAGTAAAAGTGAGTTTTATTGGGCTGATTGTTCCAATGTTTTAATGATTGACAGTCAATTATCCACAAACTATTTCAAGTTTCAGTTGAAGAGATAACTGTATCTAATAAAGTATTTGCTATTGGCTCGTACCAATTAGGGAAACTAAATGACAACAGAAGGTGATCAATGAAGTCCTCAGTATAAGTTTACAAATTGCAAAGTAGTGTCGCTAGTGTTTTGCAGTAGAACAGGCTTGAATGCTATTAAGCAGAGGAAGTTACATTTTATGCTATAGCCATGGTTTTATTCTTGACTGAAATGTCTTTTCCTTTTATTTATGTTTTTTGTTGTATTTTGAATATTATTTAGTAAATTATGCTATCTGGATATGTTTGTATTTTCTTTTTGTTTGTACTATATGGTTACTCAATACATTTTGTTTTATTCATAATATTTTATTATTATTGCATTATGTTGATTATGTATGTTGAACACAGAGGGCAGCTCTGTTACAAGAACCTCAGAAACCTCATTCTCCCTTGAGACATTAGCTAGCTCCTGCTTGTGTTTGTTTTGTTTACCATTCTTGGATTTCTGGATATTCAGTATTGGATCTATGTGTGACTTTTTTGATTTCCTGGTTTATAGAATTTTAACTTGTTGAAGGTTATTGCTCTACAAATTCTGGACTTATTATTTCAGTTCAACAGAAATAAACACTACTATGTTCTTTAGGGTCAGGAATTTTTGCAGATTCCTAATCCATTTTAAGAAATATAAGATTGATCTCTTTTAGTCTCTGCAGGCCATAAAGCCTGCTACTTGATTTAAAGATGAGGCTTAATTTTGAAATTGATTGTCTGAGTTATACCATATGTTTCTACACTTCATTGCAGCCTTGAGGCCTAGTTTTTGGAGTCATAGCTTCATTTGTGTTTAACAAGCTGAGCAATTCATAACTTTTAAACATTAAATGTGAAAAATCTAATATTAATGAAGGTGATCTTAATGTTGTTTCACTTCACTGACAAAATAAATGTAAGAATTTAAAACTATTTAAAAAATAGCAATATTTTTACATTATTGTAAATGTAAATCTCATACTACCACTATTTTTGTAAGGCAGAATAAGAGAAGAAAAAAAGGTCAGCTAATTGAACAAAGAAATCAAGTATAGGTAAAATGACTCGCTGATTAAAAACCATTTTTAACAAAACTGCAGCTACATTGGTCTCCCAGGAATGGGATTGGAAACCACTGCTGCATAAGTTAAAGAAGGCTTAAATATGATTGATATACAATACATTGAACTGCTAATAACAGCATCTCTGCCTTTTGGTACTTTATTTCCTACAGTAGTACTATAACAACAACAACAACATTTATTTATATAGCACATTTTCATACAAAAAGTAGCTCAAAGTGCTTTACATAATGAAGAAAAGAAAAATAAAAGACAAAATAAGAAATTAAAATAAGACAACATTAATTAACATAGAAAACAGTAAGGTCCGATGGACAGGGGGGACAGAAAAAACAAAAAAAAAACTCCAGATGGCTGGAGAAAAAAATAAAATCTGCAGGGGTTCCAGGCCACAAGACCACCCAGTCCCCTCTGGGCATTCTACCTAACATAAATGAAATAGTCCTCTTTGTTTTTAGGGTTCTCACGGAAGGGCTTGATGATGATGGTCATGCAGACTTCTGGCTTTTAATCCATCACTGTTGAAACATCACGGTGTTTTGAGTAGATGGTGGTGGCACAAGCCACCACCACAAAAAGGACACCGGAAAAGGAAACAGAAGAGAGAGTAGGGGTTAGTACAGATTTTAGAGCCACCATGAATAGTTATTATAATGAATTGGATATACAGAGTATCAGGATTAAATTACAGTGAAGTTATGAGAAGGCCATATTAAAATAATGTGTTTTCAGCAGTTTTTTAAAGTGCTCCACTGTATTAGCCTGGCGAATTCCTATTGGCAGGCTATTCCAGATTTTAGGTGCATAACAGCAGAAGGCCGGCTCACCACTTCTTTTAAGTTTTGCTCTTGGAATTCTAAGGAGACACTCATTTGAGGATCTGAGGTTACGATTTGGATTATAAGATGTCAGACATTCTGATATATAAGATGGGGCAAGATTATTTAAGGCTTTATAAACCATAAGCAGAATTTTAAAGTCAATCCTGAATGACACAGGTAACCAGTGTAGGGACATCAAAACTGGAGAAATGTGCTCGGATTTTCTTTTCCTGGTTAGGATTCTAGCAGCTGCATTCTGCACTAGTTGCAAACGATTTATGTCTTTTTTGGGTAGTCCTGAGAGGAGTACGTTACAGTAATCTAGCCGACTGAAAACAAACGCATGAACTAATTTATCAGAATCTTTCAATGATATAAGAGGTCTAACTTTTGCTATGTTTCTTAAGTGAAAAAATGCTGTACTAGTGATCTGATTAATATGAGATTTAAAATTCAGATTACAGTCAACAGTTACCCCTAAGCTTTTTACCTCCGTCTTGACTTTTAATCCTAATGCATCCAGTTTATTTCTAATAGCCTCATTGTATCCATTTTTGCCAATCACTAAGATTTCAGTTTTCTCTTTATTTAGCTTGAGAAAGTTACTATTCATCCATTTTGAAATACAAGTCAGACATTGTGTTAGTGAATCAAGAGAATTGGGGTCATCAGGTGCTATTGATAAATACAGCTGTGTGTCATCAGCATAGCTGTGGTAGCTCACATTGTGCCCTGAGATAATCTGACCTAACGGATGCATGTAGATTGAGAAAAGCAGCGGACCCAGGATAGAGCCTTGTGGAACACCATATAGAATATCATGTGTCTTTGAGTTGTAATTACCACAACTAACAAAGAATTTTGTCCCTGCCAGGTAGGATTCAAACCAATTTAAGACACTGCCAGGGAGGCCCACCCATTGACTAAGGTGATTTCTAAGAATATTATGATCAATGGTGTCAAATGCGGCACTCAGATCTAAGAGGATGAGAACAGATAAATGGCCTCTGTCTGCATTTACCCGCAAGTCATTTACTACTTTAACGAGTGCAGTTTCTGTGCTGTGATTTGTTCTAAAACCTGACTGAAATTTATCAAGAATAGCATGTTTATTGAGGTGGGCATTTAACTGCATAATGACTGTCTTCTCTAGAATTTTACTCAAGAAAGGCAGGTTGGAGATGGGTCTAAAATTTTCAAGAGCAGAGGGGTCGAGATTATTTTTCTTAAGTAGGGGTTTAACTACAGCAGTCTTAAGACAGTCTTCTATAACTACTGTTGATGGTAAATGGATGGCAATTAATGTTCACTGGGCCACAATATAAAGTATATGGAGAAGATCTTGAAAAACAGTTCCTTTCCATGGCTAACCAAGCCATTGCAATTTTGTTAACTTCTGCCTTTTCAAAAATCTTTTTATATGCTGTGAAAGAAAAAGCACAAAGACTCGTATAAAAGTTTCGGATGCCATCCTGTATACTGTAGGTAACTTCGATCCATCTCTCTGTAACAAAAAATGAGTACATAACAGACTTCAGTAGACAATGAACAGGTTGACCAGGGGGACCTTTATAGCGGACAGACATGAAATAACATTTGTAATGGAGGAAGAGGACTGAGATGAGGACACAGAGGAAAGGCGGAAGTGAGGTCATCGGAGGTGGACCGGAAATGAAGTCATCCAGTGGCGTCGTGTCTTTGCAAACCAGAAGTGGAGTACGTGTTGTGGATGCGTGTAACTGTGTTTGAGTTCCAAAAGGTATGTTTAATCTTCTTCCTTTCTCCTGGAGAAGAAGAGAGAGAGGCATAAGCATTCCTTGTTCATTCCCTTTGATTGTTATTTTTCCGCAGTGTTGAGCCCGTTGTCTGCCCCCTATTCACGCGTGTGTGACATTGCATAATCATAGTGTAGTAATAGAACTGAAAATTAAGTAGTAATTTGCCACCTCCAGCTTTGTTAAATCCCTGTCGAGTTATCTTTTAATACCCGATCATTTTCAATTCCAAATCGATAAAGTTACAATTGATTCTAACATTTTAAAAAAGGATTTAAAAATATATTGTCAGATACGTGTGCCTAGGGGTCTCTTTGTGGGCACTGTGCTGGTAAAGTGTTGAGGACCGAGAGCAGTTTGGCACAGATGTTAACTTTCTGTCCTCGAAGTCTGTGTTCATTCTTGAACCAGTATCTGATGGTAAACAATTCCAGGCAGAAGGAGACTCATATTGGATAGTCCCTTTTCTTGGGTTACGCTTTAGTTTAGGTATTGCAAAAGTGCATCTATTATTCAGTTACATTTAAGTAACAAGACCTTAACAAAGGCTTCTTTTGGTCTTCATCACACTTATAAAACATTAGTAGATTGGTTATTCATCTCTGTGCAGTGTGTCATATTGACTTGATGGTAAAATAACTTGTTAATATTAAGGATTCACAACTCTTATACTAAAAATGTAATATCAGTGACTCAACTAATTCACCTCAGACCACTACAAAGTGAAGTTTTATTAGTAGGTTTTGTGGTAGAGATGAATAAAAACTTTATGGATGCTTTGCAAATGTTATGAAAACCCAAAGAAGTGCTTGTTAAGGTCTGGTTACATAATAGTAAATTTAGTAATAGATGCATTTTTGCAGTACCTAAAGTGTTACCCTTTTTCTTTAATTACTTTGTCCCCATTAAACAGGTGCAATCTGGAATCCCAACCCTTCATGTGTGTATTTGCTTCTCTTTTCAAAATATACATACAGTATATAAAGACACTCTAAAAAAGATACAAGAACCTTCACAGCATATTCATTGCAACAATATTATTTCTCCCAGAGAGATACAGTATGATCAAGAAATGACCAGGAATTTATATCTTGCTAAGCCAGGGGTTCAATAGTGATCACATAAAGCATCAGTGATAAAGGACACCACATTCGCATAATCAGAATATATATTGTTTATATAAACACAGGCATCTGGACTAGACCAAAAATTTAATTGAAGCATTATATATTAAAACAGACCTCAAAAATGCACAATATAATTAATGTATTCAGCTTTGTCAAATTCTTAAGGAAGGTATTTTTGATACATTTTAATTTCATATCTTTCTGAAGGTCTCTCTCCTCGTACAGGATTAAGCAATGCTAAAAGTAAGAGAGTTAATGTGGCTCTGTAGAATTGGCCACAAGCAGTAATCAAGTCTCAGTGGAATGCCATATAAGTTACAGGGTTGACTTGATAGATGGACATGTGAGTAAGAATTTCATTGTACTCTGCTACTACTACTAACAATAATAGCAAGGCTGTATTTTCAAACTAAACCAAATTACAAAGGAGACCAATATGGCCAGAGAGAACCCATACAGGCACTGGGAGTATATGTTAACTCCACACTAGTGATGCCTGGCTCTGATGTCCACTCTAGGTCCTTAGAACTTTGTAGCATAGGCACTAACTACTAAATCACTTTCAAATGTTCTTAATTCCTATTAAAATAAGCACTCTTAATTTTCTGTCCTACGTAGTTGTTTTACTTTTAGAAAATTCCTATCTTTCCATGCTTTTGATCTTATTGTGTTCTTTCTTCTGCAATTAATTTTCTGAAAGAGCAAAGTCAATGTATTTGGTTTTCATACAATGTATAATAACATCTTAAAAAGCAAAAGTTCTTTTCTCTGAAAAACTGAACACTAAATTATTTAAATGTAATGTTAGCTTCAGTGAAAATAAAGGAAGGGAGAAGATTTATCTTATTTTTTATGAAACTTGCATTAATTTGTTAATTGAATTTAACACATAAACTTTAGGTGCTAAAATATTTTATAATTAAGAAAATATTGTAATTAATCTCTATAAATATTTTGATACGTGTTTTGATAGCCTTTAGCTAAAGTGGTAATATACTATAAATGTTGTGCAGAACTCCTGAATCATTGATGATCATGCTACTTTACATATATTAATACTATAAAATATTTGAATCAGACCCTCCAGTTCTTGGATTACATACTGTATGTGGTTTTCTAAAGCTCAGCAGTTCCTTTGGGGCAGATAAAGTCAGCGACACATTATAAAAACATAAAGATTTTCACTGCCTTTGAAATCTTTACATAGAAGATAGGGCACAAAAATGTTAAAAAAAGACAAATAAGGAATAATATCTATGTGATACTATATGAAAGGGAAGCGGAATACTTATTTGCCATTTTCCAAAGAAAAAAATGTGTTAAAGAGAAATGTAAGAGCTAAGAATCATAGTTAATAAAATTCTTTAACGAAAGCAGAAAAAAAGATTGAAGAAATTTGCCTTAAGCAATATTCCAGAGTTGAATTGAAATAGCCACTAATACATATTTATATAGATCAAAGATTATTCAGGAGAAGTGTTTTTGTATGCAAGACATGAGTATTACCAGGAACTGCTCCAGGCTTTGAATAAAACTTAAGTTCTACATTATGTTGACATCAAAATTCTAAATGGAAGATACTTGTACAATTAAGCTATTTTAATGTAGCAAAACAAATATGAAACTCTAGACCTATGCAGTAAAGCTACAGGGGGTCAACAAAATAATGTAAACAACTAACAACATGCTAATATTAAGGAAGAAAGCTAGCCTTTACCTTCAGAACACTCTTTCTTGGAATGCTGTCATATAGTCCTGAAACTGTGTTTAGCAGAATACTGAACCATTTTCCAAGAAAAAAAGACTGTTGCTCTGTGAGGGATACGGAAAGAGAAAATCTGCTTTGCTGTCCGTGCTCCAGAACATCCCATAAGGTTTCAAGGATGTTCAGATCTGATGATGGGGGTGGCCATGAAATGTGGTTTACTTCATTCAGGTGTTCATGAAGCCACTCTTAAATTTGTTTAGCAGTGAGTATGGGGCATCTGAACACCATCTAGTTCCTGTATCATGTCCTCAAATTCCTTGGGTTTCATATAACAATGCAACATTTCTCAGATGCTGTCATTATTCTTTTGAATGTCCCCCTTAACATAAAAAATAAATGTATCCATCCATCCGTCCATTTTCTAACCCGCTGAATCTGAACACAGGGTCACGGGGGTCTGCTGGAGCCAATCCCAGCCAACACAGGGCGCAAGGCAGAAACCAATCCCAGGCAGGGCGCCAACCCACCTCAAAATAAATTTATAGTTTTGGTAAACAATGTACTTGCAATATGGACCATGACTATTTGGCCTCTTGGAGACTATTTAGTTGTTTTTTGTTGCTTTGAAAACTCACATATCTAAATGGTTCAGATTTCTTTTGCAGCTGACACATCCTAGTAATATTAATTCTGCCTAATATGACTCTGCTTTGAAGCTGCATTTGTAATTTTGATTGAAATACTTTTTTCATGTGTTGTTTTTGTTATTTTGTACACCCCTATAGATACACATACACACTAAAATTAAGCAAATGTGTAGTAACGGTAGTTTTATTTTGATTTAATTTAAACTCTAAAAAATATGTATTAATTACTTCACAGTTTTGGGAAGCAATACAGGTGGTTAATTTAACACAAAAGACACAGCTATGAATACCTCCAAAAAGCCAATTATGATTTCTTTTACTGAACAATTTTTTCTCCACCAGAAGATGACCAAAAAATCAGAAAACAAATCTGCAGCAATGGCACACAGCAGAAATACTATCGGAAAACAGACCATTAGACCACTCTAGATGTATATGAAAATATAGTTTAGGTGACTTTATAGTCTCATTTGCAAGATAGGTTGTTTATTGAATACAGACCAGTGGCACTCTCTCCCACAATGTGTAAAATGCTTCGACGGACTGGTGAAATGTTCCAGAAAATCCTGTTGCCATCAAGGATTCTATATCCCTTGCACTTTATACATCCAGCCCAATGTGGATTATAAAAACCTAGTATGCCAGAGTACTGTTTGTGAGGTTAGAGCTCAGCATTTAAACATAAAAACTGTTTACCAATCTTCTAGACTTAAAAAGTCCAAAACCCAGTTACACAAGGTGGTGCTAACTGGGACGCCCAACAAGAGCAGACTGAGAGCATCACTACCTCTCTAGGAACCCCATAAGTTAGTCTACTGAACCCTACACTGTGCTTCATGAATTCTGTCAATAGGTATTCTGATGATATTTCTAAAGATAACCAACAATAATGAGCTGACTTCCAGAGACTTTCTGATATACTGGTTGCAGGACAACAATCACTCCATGTTTTCCATGTTTGATGTTTCATTTATAGGGTCTGCACCTTACATTTGACAACAAAACAGCGTGAACAGGAGGCTCTCCTTCAAAAACAAGCATGAAGACAGTATATATTGCAAAGGCCTCTGAGTATTTCTTTATCAAAGCATCTGATTTAAACACATAGTTGCAGCATGTCTCTGTTATCTATCAATTCATTAATAGCAAGTGAATACATGATCAACCTGATTCACACCATGTATTATCTGTCTTTGAATATTCTCTGCCAAGACATGAACACATAGGGCAGCATTTTCAGGTGACAGAAGATACCCATTTCATACATGCAATAATATTATCGGTCAGCTTATCAATAGCAAGTTCTTGTAAGATGCCAATAGTGTACCCTTTTAATAACTTTGCATCAGTGAAGGTGTTAATGTGCTTAACCAGTATCCATGTATCTTCGAGAGAACACGTGTTGCTCATTCTTCTTGTGTTAGTGAATAGGTGAATATTTTTCTGCTGTGAAGCTTCTGAAGATAACCCGAGAAACAGCATCAACGTTGCCGTGAAGAGCGCCCCGGCGATGAACAAGTGAAAACTTGTACGGCTGGAGGTCAAGAAACCACCGGGTGACCTGCGGATTCGACTCCTTGTGCAGGGCCATCCATTGTAAAGGTGCATGGTCCATGACAAGAATGAATTCCCGGCCCAACAGGTAGTACCTCAGCTGAGTAATCGCCCATTTAATTGTTAAAACCTCCCTCTCCACCGCTGCATACCTGGTCTCCCGGTCCAACAGATTCTGGCACAGGAACATGATGGTGTGTTCCACACCATCGACACTTTGGCTCAGCACGGCCCCCAGGCCTGTGTCTGAAGCGTTCGTCTGGAGGATGAAATGCAAAGAAAAGTTAGGTGCCTTCAAAATAGGTGCAGACGTAAGGGCCTGCTTCAAGTCAATAAATGCAGCGCCTATCTTTTCAGTCCATACCACAATGTTCGGGGCCCTCTTATTTGTGAAATCAGTCAAGGGCGCTGCTCTTTCTGAGAACCGGGGCACAAACCGGCGGTAGTACCCCGCTAACCCGAGAAAGGCTTGGACCTGCCGCTTGGTTCGCGGACGGGGCCATTTCAAAATGGCATCTACTTTGGAGCACTGTGGCCTCACGGTACCCCGACCCACCAGGTAGCCCAAATACTTGGCTTCGCTCAATCCAAAGAAACATTTCTTGGGTTTAATTCGAAGCCCGGCCTCCCCCAGCGTCCGCAATACCGCTCGGACATTCTGTAGGTGTTCCATCCACATGCTGGAATAGATGACCACGTCATCCAGGTAGGCAGCACTGTATGAGTTATAAGGCCGAAGCACTTTGTCCACCAGACGCTGGAAGGTTGCTGGAGCCCCGTGTAACCCAAATGGAAGGACACGATACTGTCAGTGTACGCTAGGGGTGCTAAACACGGTTTTAACCTTCGTGGAGTCCGTTAAAGGAACCTGCCAGTACCACTTTGTCATGTCCAGTGTGGTCAAATATTGAGCCTGCCCAAACCTCTCGAGGAGGTCGTCCACTTGTGGCATTGGATAGGCATCAAATTGGGAGATTTGATTAAACCTACAGAAGTCATTGCAAAACCTCCAACTCCCATCAGGCTTAGCGTCCAATACAATTGGGCTGGACCAGGGACTATGACTTTCCTCGATCACACCTTGTTCCAGCATGTGCTTGATCTCAAACTCCACTTCAGCCTTTTTTGCCTCGGGAAGATGATACGGGTGTTCTCGAACTATAACCCCGGGCTCTGTCACAATGTTGTGCTCAACCAGAGAGGTCCTTCCAGGGTTTTCACTCACTACCTCCAGGACAGACAGGATAACTGTTTCCAGCTCCCGCCGTTGTCTGGGACTTAAATCCGCACCGAAGTTAATGCTAGTCGTGTGCGCAAAGAGTGAGCGGGGCTGACCGGAGGAGGGATCGGGATCCCGGTCCTTCCACGGTTTCAGCAGGTTCACATGATAAACCTGCTCCCTCTGCTGACGATTGGGTTGACTCATCAAATAGTCGACGAGTCCTTTCCTCTCCTTAACTTCGTAGGGGCCTTGCCAATGGGCAAGCAACTTAGAGTGGGAGGTAGGCGCTAGGACCATGACACGATCTCTCGGGCGGAACTCCCGGAGAGACGTGCTGCTTGGGTCTCTTCCATGTGACTTTTAAGGAGGAGACGAATCTTACCAAATCTATCGTGTAATTTCGTGATATACTCCAGTATGTTTGTAGAGGGAAGAGCCTCTTCTTCTCATCCTTCTTTTAGGATATCTAATATGCCCCGGGGTTGTCGCCCATACAATAATTCAAAAGGGGAGAACTCTGTTGAGGCTTGTGGGACTTCCCAGTAGGCAAAAAGGACAAGGGGGAGGAGCTGGTCCCAGTTCCTCCCATCTTCACTGACCACCTTACGCAGCATTTGCTTGAGAGTCTAGTTAAATCTCTCTACCAGACCGTCAGTTTGAGGATGATACACCGTGGTCTTTAGATGCTTTATTTTAAGTAACTTGGCAGTTTCCTTGAACGTCTCCGAGGTAAAGGGCATCCCTTGGTCCGTCAGGACCTCCTTCAGAATACCCACACGCGCAAAGACCCCTAGTAATTCCCGTGCGATGGCTTTAGAAGTAGCTGAGCGCAATGGAACAGCTTCGTGGTATTTGGTAGCGTAATCCTCGAGGACTAAAATGTACTTGTGTCCTCGGGCTGAGGGCTCTAGAGGTCCGACTAAATCGACCCCAATTCGGTGGAGTATCAATCAGGGGAATAGGAACGAGAGGAGCACGGTCCTTCCTAGGAATTTGTCGCAATTGACACTCTGGGCAAGAAGTGCAAAAGCGATGAACCTCCTCATTGATTCCCGGCCAATAGAAACGGAGCTTGATCCGCTCCAGGGATTTCTCGGTGCCCAAATGGCCACCTAGGAGGTGGGCGTGTGCTAAATCACAGACCTGCCGCCGGAAGGTCCGCGGGATTAGCAGTAGCCGTCTCTCCTGCCCATCATGCATTGCTACGCGATAGAGAAGGTCATTGTCTAACACAAAGTGAGGGCCCTGTGGCATCGACTGGTTAGTGCTCTGGCCATTGACTAGAACCACTGCATTTTTTCCAAACTTCAGGGAGTCATCATTCTATTGCTCCCTTTTAAAAGAAGCCAGCGTTTCTCTAATAATAATAATTCTTTGCATTTATATAGCACTTTTCTCACTATTCAAAGCGCTCAGCAATTATAGGTTAAGGGCCTTGCTCAAGGGCCCAACAGAGCAGAGTCCCTATTGGCATTTATGGGATTCGAACCGCCAAACTTCCGATTGCCAGTGCAGTTCCCTAGCCTCAGAGACACCACTCCGCCTAAATTGAAACCGCAGAAGGGAGAGAGGGTCTGGGACGACCTCAAGGGGCGTGGTTTCCTCCAGTTCTGTCTCGGCGCTGGTGGATGACGTATCGGGACGCGACGGTCCGGGAGTCGCCACGTCACTCAAGGAGGCCACTGCATCTCTCTCTGCCGGCTGATTACACGGTGTGGAGGCAGCCTGAGACAGCCCATCCCCATCTATAATTAGGCCCAAGTTAACACCAGGAGTGGTGTGTCTCACCGCATTTAATTTTCGACCAGTCCCGCCCCAGTATCACCGTGTGTGGTGGATTCGGATGGACAGCCACGGTTAGTTTTCGTACCGATCCTCCGTAACTTATGTGACAAGCGGCGGAGCTGTACCAACGGATTTCTCCGTGGACACAGGCATTACTGGTCTTAATTTTTAACCACTGTTGCGGCCGCACAAACCGGCGGGCAACAATGGTAATGTTGCTACCGGAGTCGAATAAGGCCTTGGTTTTGTACCCGTTTACGATCACCAAGCTTCTATGTGGGATCGCCAACGGGTTAGCCAGAGCGCAGCAACCCCTCCTCCCCCTCCACCTGCATCCCTCCTTGCTTCCAAGCGGTTTGCGTGCCCGCAAGTACGGGGACGCTGGTACCAGCTCCGGGTTGTACAGGGCGAGGGGGGGGGGGGGGGGGAGTTTGGGGTTAGGCTTTGGGACGTACTCCGGCTGCGTTCGACAAAGGAACGGTTTTGCTCCCTCAGATTGTGAGGCCGTCCTCTGAGTCTCCATAAGCTCTATGAGCTCAGCCATGTTCATAAACTGCTTGCCCCAGACCGG
Source organism: Erpetoichthys calabaricus (assembly GCF_900747795.2). Lineage (NCBI taxonomy): Eukaryota > Metazoa > Chordata > Cladistia > Polypteriformes > Polypteridae > Erpetoichthys > Erpetoichthys calabaricus. The sequence goes on along the minus strand of NC_041397.2, from coordinate 49,600,745 downwards.
CTGGGTGAAGCCATGGGGAAGTGCTTTCAGGAGCAGATAGCAAGCTACCTGCTCTATTATGTGGTAGGGGTTGTTCTCACATGGCCGTAGCCACTGCCCTACCATTGCCTAGAAGGACCAGGCCTGTTTGTGGGTCGGCCGCTCTGGGTCCAACATCCAGTTCTTTATTTTACTCACCTGCCAGTCTAGGGCACCCCTAGGTGGTAAATGGGGCTCTGGTTTCATGGGGAGGCGGGCACTCTCCTCCGAGGGAGCATAATAGGCCCCTTTTGCCTCCCACCTTTCGGAGCAGCCGAACTCTGTGAGCCCCTTCCGCACACTCCCTGGCCTCTCTAGGTGGCCTAGTTACATGTGCTGGGAGCGGAGTCCGTACCGGGTCTCGCCGAACCACGGGACACCCTCCCCACCTGAAAACTCGGCCCCAAGTGGGTACATTGCAGGTCCTGTCCCCTTCTCTTCCGGGACTTCTCCATCCTGCCGACTACGCCAATGGCAGAAACTCGACACAGAGTCATGAAAAGGTTTGGAGCAGTCACCCATATAATTGATTTCCTGGCTGCAAAGTTGTGTAAATAAATACAGCACTGCTGTGCACAAAACCGAGTCCAAAACAGAACTGAAGGAATAGGGAAAAGGTGCAGGCTTTTAAAGGGGAAGACAGGAAGTGAGATCATATGGGTCATGCTCATGAAGGTCTTCAGCCATTGGTTCGAGCCAGGACGTGACATCACAGGGGCCGGAGCCGGCAAGGTCTACTTCCATAGGCTCGGTCCCAGAAGTGACGTCAAGAGAGCCAGGTGGAATCTCCCGTGCTTGGTCTACAGGAAAGGGAGAAAAAGAGTCAGTGCACTCTGCCACATCCCAGTATGCCTCGGAACTGCCCTTACTCAAGCTCTTTAGCTGCCTCCCATGCACACGTGTGTGACAATCATTAAAATGATGATTTCTGAGTGTTACCTCCTGGCTAATCAGTAAAAGTTATATACTGTAACTGGGTACAACCACTCTGGATTTTCTTTTGTTTTTTAGCAAAATTTGTATTTATTTCTAGATACGTGCATTTCAATAGAAAAATTATAATACAGTCATCAAACACATATTGCTACAAGGAAAAGAGACAAATCTATGCAATCCAAACTGCAATCAATCCAGTTAATCACAGAAAAAGATGCATTAATGTTAAACAAACACTGTAGATTTTTATGAGAAATAATATTAATCAAAATTATTGAGCTTGCACGTTTGGAATTATAACACCATAATAAGCTCAGTGCAACATATGTTTGATGAGTGTTTAGGTTGTGGAGATTTAAATTTGAAAGGTCTGAATTGACTAAATATTGTATGTGTTATGTGAATGAGTGGGAAATTGAGAGTGTCCAGGAGTGATTGTAGGAGTGTGTCAGTTAAAGTTGGTGAGTTGTGTTTTATTGTCCACAGGTCAAACCTATTTGATGATTCGTGGATTAGAAGATTATCTGCAAATGACAAATTGTTGGCTGCAAAAAGGCAAAACTATGTTTCTTTTAAATATGTTTTATTCTATGGTGCCACTATGGTAAACTCCCTTTAAATAACCTTGTTTTGTGATCAAAATGTTTCTTATCTAATGCTAGTATAAAATTTCGTGAGGCATATTTAGCTAAAATGTTCCTCTTTCAGCACAATAGTGAGCACATAGAACTGACATTGTATTTCATTTTGTAAATAATTATTATAAAAATGCCATACCAACTTAAAGAACATGAACAGAAATGGAGACCCTGCTCCAATAAATTGGGATTCTTCATAATAAGAATTCAAATTAAAAAAATATATGGTCTGGTGGCTATTTCCTTCAAACAAGATGAAGCACTAAAAGCTTATTTGCAATTGAATGTCCCTGCATGGTTCAACCTTTTTATTGCTTTAATGGAATAACACTCATGAAGTAATGATCTATGAAGGTGATCATTTCATTTACAGAGCAAATTTTCTCATTGAGATGAATACACCCTTGGGGGTGCACTAAATGGTCTTGTTACTATGAATACACTCCGTTTTTAGTTGTGAAATGAATCTTACCAATGGCACTGCTTGTATAACCACTGGGAGTAAGTACCGTAAGCTGGCGCACTGTTTTAAATTGCTAAACCTGCTGATCCAAAGGTGTCTTGGTCTGTTGAGTTATTATTTATATCTTTCACTCAAAACCAGTTGCTGCATTCAAATTAAGAAATTGAGTTGTTCTTTATTATATGTTATGTTAACCTATTCACAGAAACTGCTGCTTGTTACCAATGAGCTACTTGTAATCTGGGTGCATGGTGGGTCTAGCTTCTACTCTGTACAACATCAGAGGTGTTCAAAGCCAAACAGTCAAAATTATAATCAAAAAACAATTCTAATATAATAGATGAAAGTTTCCTTTATGCTTTTTAAACATTCAGTCAGTCATTGTCCAATCCGCTTTATCTTTAATTTCCCTATCCAATTTCTACATTTCAGAGATGTATCAGGCTGAAAGCAGGAAATTGTTTAGGATAGAATGCTACATGTGTGACAAGCTTATTTACAGTCACCAATTGTTTTCAGTGCACACGTTTGAGATAAGAACAGAAACAGGAGTTTCTAAAGGAAGACCCCGAGGACACGGCTCAACATGTAAACTGCCGGCAGATGCAGGTACTACTGTAGTGAGGCACTTCTGCACCATTAAGCCACTCTATCTTCTGTCTCTCTCTTCTTTTCCAAAAAACTGCATTAGGGTTGTTAGAGACAGAAATACAGAAACTGTGCCAGCAGCAATGGAAACCATTCACTGTATGCATGGGTTAAGTTTTGTAAATAAAAACATTTATATCCTCTTCTATTTAAAACAGTTTTTACTGCTCAGGTTTTACTTTCAACATAAAATTATGACTAATTACTTTGTTTTTGTATCTTTTTGGTATCCGTTTCTTGCTGTAAAAAGCATTGCTTTAGCATCTGGATTTTTTTGTTTTGCACATTTATAATTGAAACATTATACAACAATTTAATAGGTAATGTTCAGATGATGTGATGATGTTAATAGGCTGTAGTTTCAATCTTTTAAAAGGACATATGATATTCCCAGCAACGTAACAAGCACAATCATGGAAAAATAACTTGAAAGGATTTTTTTTAAAGATGAATGTAATTTTAATGCTTTATCTTTGTATTTTATGAGGCATTCATTCATTCATGTTCTAAACCAGTGTTTCCCAAACTCAGTCCTGGGGACCCCCTGTGGCTGCAGGTTTTTGTTCCAACCAGCTTCTGTTTTTAATTGAACTCCTGGGCTAATTAAGTGAACTGGTATTTCCCAAGTTCTGTGTTTAGGGAACAATATAGAAATTAGAAAACTAAGTTTGTTAAAAAAAAATTAAAATGTATCAAGCAGTTATATAGGAATAATGTATTTTTATTCTTTTTAACAGTATTTTAATCTTGATTTTCATTCTACTTTTCTAGATGTTCTAATTGTTTAATTAATCCATTATTTACTAATTAGTGGGTCTGACTCTAAAGTAGTTGCAGCCTTTGATTATTCAGTGTTGTTTGCCTGGGTGTCTGATCTGCTTGTTTTTAATTGTCATTAATAAGATACAACGAAGGGGGAAAAACTGCACAGAGAAAGGGCAAAGTATAATGAAATCAACAAAAGAGAGTTAAGCATTTAAATCTATAGCAAAAGCAGAAATATTTCTAAATGTCTTATAAATGTAAAAATCATGCTACTATGCTTTTCCGAATATCGAATAAAAAAAAAAAAACAGCTAATTAAACGAGATCAGAGCTATCAGGTGTTGTCACAAAAACCTGCAGCCACAGGGGGTCCCCAGAACAGAGTTTGGGAAACACTGTTCTAACCTATTTATTCCAGTACAAGGTCATTCATTAGGTGCCTAGAGCCTACATCAGAAGGTCTAGGCACAACTGAGGAACCATCCTTTTCAATGGGATGAAAAAGATCCTTTTCTACTTAACTCTCTTAAATCTCTTGTCCTGGCTTTCAGAACGGGGCCTCATGTATAAACGGTGCGTACGCACAAAAATGTTGCGTACGCCTGTTTCCACGTTCAAATCGCGATGTATAAAACCTAAACTTGACGTAAAGCCACACACATTTTCATGCTAGCTCAAACCCTGGCATACGCAAGTTCTCCGCTTGGTTTTGCAAACTGGCGGCACCCAGCATCATAGCCGTGCTTTTGTTCCAATGTGGTTTTCCTTTCTTTTTTAGATCCACATCCCTGACGCAGCTTTATCATATACACTGAAATTAACTGCATATTGTTTATTAGTTTGAGGCATCTGATTTTAACTAACCTGTAACAATATAATGGTCCACGGAATGGCCAAACTATTCCAAATATCATAGCTGCTTTAGCGTTGTTACTCTCACTGCACTTTCTTCTTCTTCTTTCAGCTGCTCCCGTTAGAGGTTGCCACAGCAGATCATCTTTTTCCATATTATTCTCACTGTACCAGTATTTATATCACTGTATCTGAGTGTGGAATCACTCTACAGCAGCTGATCGGAAAGAGAATTATCGGTATACAGCATCTAGCACACGCTGCCTCAGCCATGCTGCCTATTGAAACTGCTCCCATACGGCAAATGCTTCAGTGCCTTTCCTGTACGGACCTCATGGTTCAGAAACAGTTTTATCCCAAAAACTATAAACGCAATCAATCAGTCCATGAAGTGCTCCTTGTAGAACTGTTTGTACTTATAAGTACATTACCTCACTGTAAACTTGCGATACAGTTATAATATTGCACAACCTGAGCCACTTTATAAAGTACATATTTACATATGATGATATTATTTTAAGATGAAATGCAGCAAAATACATTTATTACATTATACAGATAAAATGTTAACATCATTTAAATAATCTATATTGTATATAATTAAACATGTGAGGACACGGTGTCACAGCGCTGTGCGACTTTGTGAACTCAAGCTTTTGAGTTTCTCCAACACTCTATGTCAATCAATCAACTTCCTTTTGTTGTTTATACCACTGTTTAAACCAACAAATAGTAAGTTTTTCCTTGCCTCCACTTGGTATTTGGTGATTTCTTCTATTTTCCCCAGTGCTTTTGCCATTGTCTTTTCACAGAACGCTGCGCTTAAGGGCTATTTATATTGATTTGCATATTCAAAGAGGCGAAATTCTGGGAGGAGCTGGGGAGTGGCAGCAGGCGGGTGCACATGCGTTACTTTTCACACTGACTGGGATTTATGTAGCAGAAAAGCGTGGAAGTTGGTGAACGCACCGATTTATGCTTCTGGATTTTTTTGCGCGTACACACATTTCCGCTTTTGTCCAGATGCCATGTTTTAGTGTGAATCCTACGCACAGCGTTATGCATGAGGCCCTAGGTCTTAGGCTAAAGTGGGATATATTATTACACTCTTCCATTGCATTTTGCCACATTCATTGATATTTGGAGACATTGGCCAAGTAGAGGTTGGTTCAGCACGTAATGGAATTAGTTTTTCATTTACTAGAAAGGGATCTTAATTATTATACACTTTTGTTAAATTTTGTTGTAATTTGTTTTAAAATTACTTGAATTTTATGGTTTTGTATATTGAATGGTATGGAGGGACTTTAGTTAGCAGTGCTGCTTCTCGAATGCTGCATCCCGAGTTTGAATCCAACACTTGGGCGCTGTCTATCTGGAGACTACACTTTCTCCTCCTATCTGTGTGGGTTACATGTGTGGTAGGTTAATTGGAAATTCTAAATTGGTCCTGAGAGAATGTGGGTATATGTTTGACTGGACCCCGCAACCAGTCCAGGCTTTATTCCTACTTTTTAATGTGATTATTCTGGGATAAGTTTCCTCCCCTCTCCAACCCTAAACTGGAACAGGCAGGTGAGAATGGTTATATTTGTATATTTCTTTTTTGCATAGGGTTTTCGATTCCTGCTATGTGTTTAGTTTTTAACTGAAGTAATGAAATGGAACCTCATAGAAGCTGTCCACATCCAAACAAACATTAAGTACAAAAAGAGTTGTGAAAGGATTAAACACAAGGAGAATGGAAAGTACAAAAAAAAAACACAAAAAAATGATTAAAACAACAAACCTGTAACTTCACCAGGCAACGCCTGTCTGGTTGGGTAGTTGCCTATTTGCCTGCCATACTACCACATATCCTGCAAGCTAAGTATCAGTTACACAATCAGGGACAACCTGTGCAAATCAAGTACTTTTTCATGTAGGTTTTGGAGCCTTAAACTCTTCTCCTAAGGGTAGATGAGATGGATTCCTTAACTCAAGCTGAAAATTCTTAATTCAAAAACTCAAATAAATAATAAAAAAATAAAATTCAAAATGCACAAAGGGATTAAAGAACTTAACACAAATGAAACTAATGACTAACAAAGCCAAGTTCTAAAATTCAAGCTCAAATTCAAAGATCAGAGAAAGACAACACTGGTCAAACAAATCACTAAATTTACAAATGCTAAAGGTCAGGTCAGGTCAGGGGGTGGAGCATGCACTGATACAGCGCATTACCGCACCCACCACATAACAAAACAGCTCGGGATCCCAGTTGGCAATCCCATAAGCAGGCACACAGTCCAGTCCCACCCTCTGGAAACGACCATCTATCTGCCACAGCCAAGTGTTATGGGGGCGTCCCCTTGGCCTGGTCCAGCCGCTCGGGTCCTCAACAAACACTAAGGCAAGCATAAAAACACAGTTTGGGAAACTAATACCATTCCACTGAAGCAGTGGCTCTCTGAGTTTTAAATAGCATGTTGATACCGCAACTAGATTAATTGCAGCACCTAAAAGCCATTACCAATCAATCATGAGCCTTATTTGCTATCATTAAAAAATAACAATATAAAACAGAGGTAAATTGATTAAACTAATACAAATGAATAAATGAACATAATTAAGAAATGACAATTATTTAAACAGATTAAAATTTAGAAGTTAAGAAGGAACTAAACAAAATAAAGAAAAAAAGACACAAAACCAAGACTAATGCCAAGAGCCTTGTGCAATCCTCACACAATTCATTGTTTAACTGCCTCTTGGCAGTGTACTGTGATTTGTTTTTTAACTCACCATTTCTTACAATTCTTAAAATGGCTTCTGTTTCTGGCGCCATTTTGGTTTGTATAATGGCATTGACCTTTCATGATGTTATGATGTTATGCTGTGCAAGACTGCAGAGAGAAGACTGAGATTGATTGGATGATAGGCATAATCAAAATGAAAACAAGAAGTCAAAAACCAGTAGATCAAAAAACATTTATAAATAAAGCCAAATCGAGGAGCAAAAACCTTAGTTAAAAAGAGAAGGCAAAAGATTGAATACTAGAATGTCAAAAGTAACAAAAGATTTACTAAACAAAGCACAAAGGTTTTTTTTTTTTTGTCAGAGTCATGACTTTGTCCCTAACAATGATGGCAGTGTTGTAACAATAGGTACACAGAGCTATGGAACTGATCTGAAATCAATTTTAAAATCATAAACCTAACATTGTAGCAAAAACTTAATGGAAAACATTGATTCCTTGTCTTCTAAAATCACAATAGAAACTTCAAAACACACAAGTACCATTGATATGATGGTACTCCCAAGTCGCAACTTTTGTATCATTAGCGAGACAAGTTAAAGGATTGCTGCTGAAATAAATTTCCTATCTGAGATTGTGGATAATTTTTGGTGTTACCTTTAAAAAACAAACCTTTCTGGTTCCTGATATTTAAGGGCTGATTTTTTTAATGCAATTTCTGGCGTATGTTTTGGTTTTAACAATGGTATTTTTGCTTTTCCCATTACGATCCAATTGTTGTTTTTTGATTACATTTATTCTTCTAACCCTTACTATTAAAAACCCTTCTGTCCATATGCAGACAGAGCACCTTTTGTGTTGTTACACTGAAAGCAAAAAACTAAGTTTAATCGCTCATAAGTAAACACTTAATAGTAAAAACTGTACAAATTATATATATATATATATATATATATATATATATATATATATAAATTAGGGGGCCACAGCCTCAGCAAGGCTCACATTGTTAATTCCAGTTTTAAAGATTGTCTTTAAATTGCCTAGCTTTTAAATAAACATACAGGTAACTGAAAATGTTCTTTAGTTGTTACATAAAAGTAGTCATATATCAAGGTATTTATATACTAGAGCAGTGAGTACATAAACAGCTGTCAAGTGGTATCTAGGAAGAGAAAAATGGGTAAAAAGTGGGAATTAAAAGGGTTATTGTTTGCACAGTAGCTGAAATTGAGTCTCTATGCTCACCTGATGTTTAATCATATACTGAATGTGTCAATAGTCTGCTGTAGTTAATCATTTGCTGTAATTAATCATTAGGCAGTAAAATCTGCAGACCGCAATCCATGAATGCACAATTCGACAAACGCCTATGAATGAAACTAAATGTAAAGGATTAACTATTGCTGTTTTTTGCAAAATTGATTGCATCATGCCTGTATATATAGGAACAATGGCAAACACCATTGTAATGTTTGAAAATATTCTTTTGAATGGAAAATTTTATTCTGTTTTACACGTCGTTTTTTACAAACAATTTTCATAGCTAAAAAACTGTAATAATCTAACTTCAGTTCTCTTTACACCTTGAGTTTTACTGGTCTGTACAACTACTGTATAAAAAGGTATAAAGATTTAGTGACAGAGGCATTGGAGCAAATAAAATAAAAAAAAATAAAAAAACTAAAACTAAATAGGAAGGCAGGCTGGGAGCAAACTGCAGTGAGAGTAATAATGAAATGAAAGCCTGAAAAAAATCCAAAAAATCAAGCAGAGATCATACCACATAGCCTAGAGAAGTGGTTCATAACAAGAACACCTGCTTAAATCACTGCCTTAAGAAGCTTTCAAAACAAAAAAATAAAAGATTTATCCTACGTTTTATTTATTTTCCTCACTCTAAAATGTTTCCTCTTTCCCTTGCATTTACAATGTACTTTGATGTGGTTTGCAGTTTTTTAAAGATTATTACATTACACAAATAATAAGCTCACATAAGAGAACTTCAGGGAGAAGAGAACTGGAGAAATCAGCAGAAAGCCAGAATACCTCAGGGACTAGATTTGCCTATTAACCCCCACCCAGTGGTCAGGATATAATGATACAGTTGCTCTGCAGCTCAGAATTTGTGACAAATCAATCTCCTACTTGAAGAAATAAGACATGAATATAAAGTGCAAGTTCTATTTGAATTATTCAGCAGAGACATGATGGAATTTATTCTCCATTAAACTGAAAATACGAACAAAATAATGCTTAGGCTTGTCAAGGATCCTCTTATCAACAACTGACACAAGCAACACTGTTTTGACTGGATCATTACTTATAGGAAATTAGCTCTTGTATGTGTTTTCAAAACTAATTGACCTGTGTGCTTTTATTGGAAAACTCAAGGGACCAAATGTTAATGGCGAAATGTTGTGATACTGACCACAATTAAAGAAGTGCTTTATTACATGTCTTGACATCCTCAAGGACTTAATTTCTTATTTTCCAAAATAATTTATGATGTTGAAATCTCCTGAAATTTAAATAAACAGCACATCCTTGAATCAAGACAGAAGGTGCAAAGCACTCAATAACATTTTACAAAGACTGCAGGTTTAATATTTATGGAAAATGAGGCTACAACAATATTTCTAAGGAAAAGCTCAAGATTAGATAGTGTGAGGAACCCAAATGAGACATCTGAAAAGGTTGGGCTACCAGGATTTAATGCCACCATGGCAAATGAAAAAAACAAAGTAATTAGTGCATGAAGGAACAACATTGTGCCATCTTTACTGAGTTTATAGATTGACCAGCTCGATGCTGGTCACTGCACAATTAGGAAGTCCTGGTAACCTGAGTCAGCATGGAGGCTGGTCCATTGGTCATGTCTGGGTCCAGATCTACTTGGCTAGAGGCAGAAGCGAAGTTACGCTAAAATCATTCCCCTGTATACCCTTTCAATTAGTCCCCATAGGTTCAGTGCTATACTCGCTAATTTGAATCCGGCTGGATGGAAGGAATATGGGAGAGACCATACTCACGACATTATTTCCCCCAAGACACTATAGAGGGCAGCCCCCCTGGGTTGCTACAGTACAACGGATACCACAGGGCATGTCAAGACTTTTAGTTTGGTACAGCCCTACTGGGCTCCGTGCGCACCGCTAGGGGGTACTGCAGGTGCTGCTGGGTCCTTGGAGGAACCTCTTCCGCCACACCGGAAGAAGGTCAAGAAACACCTAGAGCACTTCTGGGTGTACTATAAAACAAGCCACCTCACCACCAATCAGGGAACCAGAGTCAGGTGGTGGAGGACAAAGCTTGTAAGGGGGAGTCGAGATAAGGAACAGAGAGAGAGAAAGAAGAAGAAGAAGAAGAAAGGACTGTTTTTATTTATATATTGGTGCTTTATACTGTGCTGTGTAGTGGGGAGCGAAGGAAAAACGCTTTCCCACTGAAGAATAAATGTCTATGCTTTGTTGAACTTGTGTCTTAGCCTGTCTGTGTCGGGGTTGAGGGAGCGGTACGCTGTATCTGCACTACGGGCTAGTGGAGCACAGACCAACCACATGTTGTGCAGAATCAGTAATACTGTAAGCTTACCTCAGTAGTTTTAACTTATTAATAAAATGTTTATAACAACCCTCAGCTTTGCTTCTTAAGCTTTTTCTTCCTAATTTCTATCACACACATAATGTAATTAGTTGTCTACAAAAATACTACTTCTCTAGCACATAAAATTGTCTTTGTGCCAAATACTGCAAGCCGACTGAGGGCTGCAAAAGAGCAACACCAAAGTGCTTACCAGTACACATGTGTAAGACAAAGACCTTCACACATTCTATACCCAGTGTGCATTTAATGTGTACAATGAATGTTGTCGTTATATCAATTTTACTATTCACATGTAGATTGATTAAATAAACTCCAGCATGTTTTATCTGGCTTTCCTTCAAAATCTGTTAATTAAAGTATAAGTTTCATATTATTTCAAGTCAAAGTTATTTCTTCACAATCATAGTATACATTAGTTTGCCACATTAATTTGAGATCAAAAGATCACTTTAAAATTCTTTAAGGTAACTAGCCCAATCTTGCTTTTTATAGTCAAGGTGAAGGGTACCACGGGCCTATTATTAAAAAAAAAATCTTCAAATTTACAGAACATTTCATTTGTCAAGTCAAAAATGTTACTGAGTATTGATCCACATCTTCAGATTACAGACATATTGCAAAACAGCATATCCATGTCATTTTAAGGAGAAAAAAAAAGCAAAACAAAAAACAAACCATAGTTGTGAAATTCAGCCATTTTAAAATGAGACTGGCTGTGCACTTCATTTCGCCGCGTTCATCTTTTCATTGTGACACACTTCAGACCCAGGGGCATGGATTCACCTCAGAAAGTCATCACCAAGCACCATTATTGCCATTGAGTGTTGATGTCAAGATGTGAATTGCTGTCTCAGTTCTGTAGACAACTAGACAGCAATAACTGAGAACAGTTGCACGACTACTTATATTCTTTCACTACATGAAAGCTTTTTTCCTTCCTTCACAAAGACACTGCCTTCTGCTGCTGGATTGAAAATTCATGCATGTGCTTCAGTGAGACAGAATATTGAGCAGGCACATAGACACTGCTTGCAGTATGCACCAGTACGCAGTAACTATATTTTTTATTTTTCAGCAACACAGTATCATCTGTAAATGGTTACATACTGACCCCAAGGGTGACCCCCCCACCCCATTTCTTAGATATAATAATTGTATAACAGCGCACTCAAAACCCAAGAAAACTTATAACGCTCCGCAAGGAGGATGATCTGCCTTCAAAAACAGATAGTACCAGCAATTCTTTGTTTCCACTTCAAACACTATATGAAGTGTAATAAAGTGACAAGAACTGAACAGACGTTAAAGGCAAACACCCATCCATCCACCTATATTTCTAATCCACTTATGCAGGGCAGGGTCACAGATGCAAGCCAGGAACAACACTTGTACAGGGCATTAGTCAATAGTAGACTGAGCACAAGACTCACACTTGGGCCAATTTAGCAGCACCAATTCACCTAAGTTTGATCAGGTTGAAGTTTAGTACATGAGTTACAGTTGTTTTAACATAGAGTGGGTTGTCATTCCTGTCTCACAGCACCAGGTACTACATGAAGACTGCATGTTGTCCCTGTGCATTTACAGATTGATTGGAAACATTGAACCAGTGAATTTACTTGCTAAAAAACTTTATGATCAGTTCTTTTATTACCATATCGTCAGCAAGAGAAAATCATCATGCAGTAACAAAAATCGATATGTTGTTTGTGCCGATTCGATGTGCTCCATCTTACACTGCTTTTATCATTTTTTTTTTTTGATTATGAGTACACAAGACATGCCTTAGAAAAGGTGACTGGGCTCTTTCAAAAATCTAAGGCTTTTATTAAAAATACAATAGAGTGTAATCAGTTCAGTTCAGAGTTATTGTTATGTGTACAAAGTGCAATGAAACTCATATGTGCTCTTATCACTACAGTGCCACTCTGCATGCATCTCACTCCGTAGGCTATGTAAAATAACAATACAGAATGTAATGGGCTGGGTTCAGCATTGGGTTTTCATAACTCCAACCATGATGGCAGCTGCATGCAGACTGTGATAGACGGCCAGGAACCCTGCCCCGCCAGGACACCTGGAGGAAGGAGGGACCAGGAGAGCAGCACTTCTCTTCCCTGGGCACCTGGATGGTCCTTAATCCCTGGGGGACGCCAGGCTTTCGGGACACCAGGAAGTGCTAACAGACCAGGGATGGTGTAAGCCTGGAGTGCTTCCGGGTGCAAGGGCAGCACTTCCGCCACACTGGGGTGTGCTGCCAGAAGTTCAGCATCAGGCACCTGGAGCACATCCGGGGCATTATAAAAGGTGCCGCCTCACTCCATTCGAGGAGCCGGATTCGGGTGGAAGAGGACGGAGCTTGCGAGGCAGGTGTGGAGGCGGCACGAAGAACCAAGGACTGAGTGCAAAATTGTAAATAGTATAATAAACGTCTGCGGTGGGTTGGCACCCTGCCTGGGATTGGTTCCTGCCTTGTGCCCTGTTGGCTGGGATTGGCTCCAGCAGACCCCCGTGACCCTGTGTTCGGATTCAGTGGGTTGGAAAATGGATGGATAATAAACGTGTGTGTTGTGGACATTGTGGTGTCGTGTTTGTCTGTGGCCGGGCTAGCTCTTACATTGGCATCCCAGATGGGACGCTCTGCCTGGTGCAAAGTAGGGACCCATCTCTGAATAATTTGTAAGGTAGCCCGGCACAGCAGCACGAGACGCACGTGGTTTCAGCGCGGCGTGAGGAGCGCGCACACATACACATTTGGGGCAAGCAGCAGAGTCCTTTGGTGGAGTCGCTCTAGGACCCTGAGGACACTGCACCTCCCGATGGGCAAGAAGACAGTCAGGTGCGGCCTAACGACACCGGGTGGCCCGGAGAAGCCCATCGCCAACGAAAGGATCGGCGGGCCTAAAGATCCGGCCAGGCCATGGAAACTACCTCCGGACAAGAGGTTTCCAGAGGTCAGTAATGGACCCAGGCAAGGATCGTCCTGGGGCGTGTATCACATTTTTCCGGGTGCCTACCTCATAGGGAGAAACCATCCGGAGGCATTTGGCTGGCCTGAGAACGTCGCTCCCGGAGCTGACGGCGGAGCGAAGTCCGAGGAGGACGGGAGCCTGCTGTTGCAGAGAACCTCCCGCATTCTAAAGGAGCGCCTGAAGTCCCAACCCGTGGGGAGTGGCCTGAGGGAGCAGGCTGTGGCGAAGGGCCTGAAGGTCCCACGTTACGCAGATAAGGGGGTGGAGGGTGTGTGTCGGCCCCCTGCATGTAGCATAATGCGAGCAGAGGCGGTGAACCTTTTCCCCTCGTCAGAGTACCCGACTGAGTCTCCACAGGAGGCGCAGCGTCTGTGTTGTTCATGGCCGGCAGGTAAGGGCAAGCGGAATGCGAGTCCCCTGTCGGCTGATTTAGTCTCTGTGCTCGCGGCCATACGAGAGGTGGAGGAGGTCATTCAGCCCATCCGGTCGCTTTCGCAGGTGATCCGGGAGACCATCCAGAAGCTGGAGGAGAAGGCAATCACGCCTCTGAAAACACTATGGAAGTGGAAGGAGCGGCACGGAATTCTCCAGCCAGAAAGATGCGGCGCTACAGGTAAGTGGGACCTGTACCGTACATAAAAAAGGAGGGCTGAGTGAAGTGGGGCCAGTATCGTTTCGTTCCACTCACCAAGTAGCCAAGCCTCCTACAGTGGATCCGGGGCAAGTGGCCGATCGTGCCAAAGGGGTGAGTCCGGTGCAGGGGTATGCGAGGAGCCGGCTGGTAAGTGCCGGTTGCCGAAGCACATCGCTTCAGAAGCCGGCGCCAGCCTCGCTGAGGTCCACAGGGATGCAGACGGCACGGGGTCTCTCTTTATCCCATAAGGGGACCCAGATCGTCATTGTGTCCCAGAGCGTAAGGAGGAGGATCAGGAGACAGAGGTCCGGACCTCCTGACAAGGGGCAGACTGGGCCCGTGAGCCCACCTGCTTTTGAGAGCCGCTCTCTGTGGGTGCAGAGGGAAGCCCCGAGCCTGGCTGGGGACCAGGCGAAGCACAGAAACCCATCCTGTTGCCATGTCCAAAGGGCACAGGGACATGGAGGGAAATGCCGGTGCTTTAACTGCATTAACCGTTGGTCACAGGTGGAGGCGCTGTCTGTATACATTTACGGATGACACCATGGAGTGGCATCATGGACGCGCCTCCCTGCACTTGTTTTGCTTATCTTTTCTAGGCTGGAACTGTGTGACCCAGGACATGCCAGCGCCCCAACCTGTCAAAGGACAGCCCTCGCGGGATGGGCCGCTTTGCCCTACGGGCTTCAGCTGGGGGCGGGGTAGTGTGATAGATGGCCAGGAACCCTGCCCCCCCGGGACGCCTCGAGGAAGGAGGGACCAGGATAGCGGCACTTCTCTTCCCTGGGCACCTGGATGGTCCTTGATCCCTGAGGGACAGCGTTTCCGGGACACCAGGAAGTGCTGACAGACCAGGGATGGTGTATGCCCGGAGTGCTTCCGGGAGCAAGGGCAGCACTTCTGCCACACTGGGGAATGCTGCCGGAAGTTCAGCATCAGGCACCTGGAGCACATTCGGGGCATTATAAAAGGGGCCGCCTCACCCCTTTCGAGGAGCCGGAGTCGGGTGGAAGAGGACGGAGCTTGCGAGGCAGGAGTGGAGGCAGCCCGAAGGACCAAGGACTGAGTGCAAAATTGTAAATAGTATAATAAATGTGTGTGTTGTGGACATTGCGGTGTCGTGTCTGTCTGTGGCCGGGCTAGCTCTTACAAGACAAACAAGCAGGAAATGTATCTTTACCTCAAGAAAATAGGACCAAGAATCTGTGAAGAAATAACTATCTCTAGTTTCCTTTCATTGCCACAAGTATGCCTCATAAGATGTTTTCTTAAATTTGAAACCTTTTCCACTTCAGTGTAGTCATATTTAGTAAGTTTAAAGGCTTTTTGTTCACATATTGATCCCGGCACTGTACAGTCCCATTGTAAACCGCAAGAACAGACGAGGTATTTTTAAAATTTATACAAAAAAGCTTCACTTTCAAACATAATTTCAAGTGGCAAATTAATATTTACCATGATTGTGAAGAAATAACTTCAACTTAAAAAAGAAAACCTATCCTTTAATTAGATCTTCATCTTGATGCTGATTTCTTCTTTTCAATAACAGAGCCTGTTCCTTGTCATGATGCTCCAGCAGAATGTTTGGAGATGCTTTTCATTGTTGAACTCCTGGGCAGAGTCGTGTTGTGATTATGGCTCATCTCTTTTCCAGGACAGAAGCATTGTTCTTAAAGGAGAAAGAAAACACACTAAAGTTGCTATGTGAAATTCCTCCCCTTTCATTATCCCCATAAAATCCATGAAAGAACAATAAAGTGCTGTAAAGGCCTGTAATAAATGTCTTCTGCAAGTGGACATATTTGTACTTAACCTAAAATTAATGGAGAGTGCTGCATTGCTAATCACAAAGAAAAAAGAAATCAAGTGATGTGCAATATATATAAAAGTTGAAAGTGGATCTAACAAGATGTGATTGTACTGAGGATGCTGGAGTAGCTAGTAGTTTGAAGAATGCTTGAGGTTTTAACAGCTTTTGTCAGAGTTGAAATGAATCAGGGCACAAAGCGAGACTGAAATTGAATACTTATGAAGAGATTTGCATGAAATCAGGTGTCCAGTTTTTCTCTCTTCCAACCTGTTTCTAATCACTCCATGCTTCAGTGGTGCCAGTACACTATTACATTTGGCTTATACTTGAAAGTTCTGTATAAACATTTATATTATTAAGGTTTTAGATATATGGAATATCAAATATGAATAGATTTTTTGGCTAACAGCATTACAGAGATACAGTTTTAAACATATAAACTGCAATGTGAATTAGGCTAAATAAAGGTTTAAAAATCTTCAAACATTGGTCTAAATATTTATAGTAATGTTAATAAAATGTTTTTATCCAAAAATGAGTGTATTGCAACATTTTATGCTTACTGTATTGTGGTTTTGACAACAATAGCATTGATAACAATAGCAAAATATTTTAATCAATATTAATTTTTTTTTTCGAACTTGACCCATTCATCCATTTCTCCATTTTCATAATCTGATTTTCTATTAAGGGGCTGCAGGAGATCTCCACATTCAAACAGAATCGGATGCTGATCATATTGGTCATTTATACTCACCCATGTTGAACTAATTCATATTTGAAAGGTTGGTGGAAAGAGTTTAAGGAGAAGGTCCATTTACAATGTCAACCAAGAGTTACTGTCCAAACTCCACAAAGCTATTGGCTGCACATTAATTCAAACCCTGTTCCCAGCAGTAATATCTACTGTTCCACCTTCGTTAAGATACCGTTTTTAAACTGTTTATTGGTAATACTTAATGCATATATATTTAGTTTGTTTGAATTACATTTAAGCATTTTAGACATTGATTTATCTGTCTCAACCACTGAATATTTAATACTAAAAAATATGGAATAGTACTGCTTGAGACAAAGTGCTTTCTTTCTGCCCTTTAAACGCTAACCCCGACATCTGAGAGTTATCCTTACTAGGCATGAGACGATACTCTTATTTCACATCTCTATACTGTATATATAAAGTGACAAGCCTTCAGTCCATCTGATTTCTGTCCAAACATCCACCAGATGGTGGGAATATCCGATAAAGAAAGGCAACAAGATGTACAAAGAAAGAGCGATGTAAACTATATTCGTTCAATAGAGTTTCAGTAATGCATGACACAATTTAAACATTAAGCTCATTTTAAAAAATGGGCATTTCGCTATGCTAGCACATACACAATATGTATTGCTATACAAGCTTCACAATAGAGTGCATTCTCTGAATAATGGATCAAAAAAATTACTTTTGGAAAAAATGTTAAACAATTAAAGACAATTAGCTTTAAAACAAGAAAATGGGCATTAAAAACAATTTAAATGTTTAATGTTAAACTTGTCCCGCACACCTTAACACTTTTGTTCATTACAAACTCCATCCTTCAAGCTAAAAACAAATGTTAAAGACTTTAAACAAACATCAGTTGTTACTGACACCTTAAACAGATTGCAGAAATGAACAAAGCTTTACAAAACTACAATCAGAATATATACAATGTGATACACATGTGCACTGACCTGTCATAAATATTGGGGGAAGGAGGGCAAAAATGATAGGCTATAACATGTAGATTGTAATCTAGCAATAATAATAAAAACAATAATTCTCAAACTGCCGTTGAATAGAAGGCATAGACATGGCAAAGTCAAATTAAACGACTGTACACGTAGACTTTAAATGCACTGCTAAAGATGGATTTAATTCAAAGTATAAACATCTCTAAAATTAGTTTACATTAAACCTTGCAATAAAACAGTCATGGCCTCTGTATTTCAGCACCATCAATGCCTTGATGATTGTATTCTTCACATTCACTCCTGCCACCCTGAAAAAGTTCTCCAGTGCTAGAACAACTTCCGGAAAGATAGCCGGCACTTCCCCCACACAGGGGCGTGTCAAGGGAAGATTGCCGGGAACCACCTGGAGCACATGTGACTATAAATGGGGCCGCCTCCCTCCTATCAATGAGCTGGAGTTGGGAGCAGGAGCAGGACGAAGCTCCTGGACAGAGAGTAGAGGTGGCCCAGGAACAAGGCGAGAAAAGGCCCAGGAGAAGGGAGACTGGGGCTAAAGCACTGTGAGTTGTGCGGGACTGAGCTGAGCTGGGAGGTAGGGTGGCAAAGTGTCTGGGCGAGGAGGTTTGTTTATAGAAAGAGAAGAGTTTATTGTATATGAGTGTGGAGTGGAGGGTGCTTTGTGCACAGTACATTTATAAAATAAATAGTATTTATACTTTTACCTCGAGTTCAGAGTGGTACCTGAGGGTTCAAGAGGTGGACAAAAGCCTTAACTGCTACACTGGTTACAGTTTATGGGTCTGCAAAGTTAAAAAAAAAATTAATGGTGCTATCACCCTTACAGTAAGCTTCACAGTAAGCTTTACAGTAATCTGTACTGTGTTGAGTTAAATTCTGAGCTGCCCATAATCATTAGTATGCTTATTACCATATCCGTTTGATGTAGTTTGTATTTACTTGAGAAACAGATTTGATTCTTTTCACAGAAATATGGCCTACAAAAAATAGCTTGTATTTGTTTTACGAAATGTAAAATGTGTAATCTTCTGAGAGACGCAAACCCCACAGTGATGATTCCATTGAAAGCATCTTTGAGCATTGGCCATCATGTGCTGACCATTTTGCACACTTCCTGGGCTGTTAAAAATTTGAAGCCAGTATGTAGATGCTCTTCATGTTTATAAGGTTGCCTCTGTCTGATGAACTATTTTTTATTTTTTTTGCAGATACAGGGCAGATATAAGGAAAATAAACACCAATGCTATGAACTGACACATGGCCTCGAAATGTCCATGTGCCATTTTGATTTTTGGACACTTGCAATGTCCTGTGAACTATGTTATGCCAAATTTGAAACTTTTAAAATTTAAATGTTTTTCACTATTTTTAAAAGGAGTACATAAATAAAGCACAGAATGTGTGTGAAACTCTTAAGGTTCATACCTAACATTTTTGAAAAAAAAAAGTTACACGGAAATACTGCCAAAGTGCCACCAGAGATGATGGCCCCGTCACCTCATGCCAAGCACCAGCCTTGCTATGAAATAAAGACATGCCCATTTTGTAATCCTGATAGCTATTCCCACTAACACCCAAAGCACGGAAAGGATATATTATCAATACAATCCCTTGTTCCCTCTTAAAAACAATGTGGCTCAGGCTTATGGGTGTTGGAGCATGGTGCTGCAATGACATGTGGCCCCGGAGTGATCAGCTCAGCCAGTTTCCTCATTGATGATCTGCAGGTCATTAAGCAAAGCACCTGAATTCATAGAGTATAAAGGAGCCTGAGTAGGACAGAGAGGGAGATTGTAAGAAGAAGAGACAGAAATAAACAGTCAGCGATTGCTGGTGTGAGAGAGTCAGGAAGGTGAAAGGGGCAGTACCAGATTAACTGAACATTTTGTTAAGGACTCAGACTGAGTGATGTGGAGTCTCTGAAGGGATGGCAATCTAGCTGAGTGGAGGAGTATCAGAGATAAGGGGATGTCAGCTGAGTCGGTTGAAGGAGGGAGTTAAAAGACACAATGGTATCCGCTCGATGGGTAAGATGCCCTGGGAACTGCAGCTATCGAGGTGGTGCCACTTAGATACTTTGTTGGTTCAGAATGCGGTGAGCTGCGTCATGTGAGGCTTATGACACACTGGCATCCACTGAAGGATGAGTCACCCTAGAAGCTGCAGGCAGTCACAATTTGGGTCTCTGTGGTGGGTTAAGGGTGTGGTGAGTTGTGTGGAATGAGGACTTCCGAAGTCATGGCAACGACATAAAATACAAGAAAGAACCAGAAAAACTCTCCAACTCTTTGCTTTCTAATCTATTTATTTGCTTGTATTTATTTCTTTATCTCTAACATTTGTTTTTAAGGATTACTTATTAATTAATCTGCACTGCATTTATTTATTGGAACACTGTTTGTTTTGAATAAGATGCTACAGGGTACTTTCGCACCGATCTTAATGTTGTGTGTCCTCATTGCACTAGTCCATCCCAGTCATGATTATCGATGTATCAGGTTGAAGGAGATGCTAAGGCTGCAGGCAACAAATTAGGGATCTGGGGAAGAATAAGTGAACAAAAGTTATGATTGATCAGAGTGACTGCATTAGTAAAGAACCTACTAGCATGCTGAGTTACCTTATGTTGTGTGACCTGTAACTCAATGCAAGGATCCTTTGTTAAATGAAGTGAAATTTGTGTGATATTTGATTAAAGTATCTGCTTTTTTCCTGACCCTATATGTATAATTAAGTCCTAAACAGAGTGCGGCTTAAGGCCTGTAAATTTTCTCCTGTCCAAACAATGTGTCGTGTTTCATGTTTTCAGGGAGTACAGTACAATCCCCATCAAAGCAACCGGTAACTCAGGAAAATGTGGATACCATCAATGACTGCTCTACAAAGCTGGATCAACACCTATAAAGATATTTTGACTGTAACATTGGTGCCAAGGAATTAAAATAATTACATCCAATTAAATGTGGCACAATTTATAGCCAAGAGTGTAGGAGGTGGAGGTGGAGAGTGTCTTCTAAAATACAAAACCCTTTCCTCCATTTACAGAGAATTCACATACAGATTGTTAAAGAGATACCAAATGGCAAGTCAATCTACTTCTATTTAGAGAACAGAGGTGACACGATCGAATTGTTTAAAATTATGAAGGGAATTAAACTCTGTTTCAGGCAGAATTAGTTTTACTCCAGGAAGTGAGATAAAGTAATTATTACTGAAAGACCTCTGTAATTTTATTCCTGTGCAAATCACTCATGTCAGTGACTTTTTACAGACTGCACATTCATGTCTCAGTAAAGATTATAGAGCCTTTTACTTTGTATAAACAGTTTCTAAAAAATAACCCCATGTTAAACTAGTTCCATGTCAGTAGAATTCCATGATTTGGTGATCTGAAAAGGAATAAAGTTACAGAGGTCTTCTGGTAACAATTACTTTACTCAGTGCCCGAAGTAGAAAAAAAAAGAACTGCCGGTACTCCTTTTTGTGCAAACTGAATGGGGGTGCGTTATCCCCTTGGAGATCTGAATGTGTGCTGATATGTATAATTTATATTAAAAATCTAGGGGTGTGTGTGTCCCTTGGAGACACAAAGTGATATATAGTTGAATAAGTAAGGATTACTAATATTGTCCTAACTGATGGTGTGCACCAGTAAATATACATTAACAACTGGTACTCTCAACAATGAAGAGTTCATGTGCTTATTGGCCCACTTCACGTTTAGACTTTGTCCCATTTCCTTGTGTGAAACTAACTAACTGAATAGGGCTTAAATATGCAAGAGAGGACAGAGCCGGCTATACTTCCTTAGCAGACTGGCGTCCTTCAAAATCTGCAATAAGATGCTGCAGATGTTCTATCAGATGGTTGTGGCGAGTGCCCTCTTCTACGCAGTGGTGTACTGGGGAGGCAGCATAAAGAAGAAGGATGCCTCACGCCTGGACAAACTGGTAAGGAAGGCAGGCTCTATTGTAGGCATGGAGCTGGACAGTTTGACATCCGTGGCAGAGCGATGGGCACTGAGCAGGCTCCTGTCAATAATGGAGAATCCACTGCATCCACTAAACAGTATCATCTCCAGACAGAGGAGCAGCTTCAGCGACAGGCTGCTGTCACTGTCTGCTCCACTGACAGACTGAGGAGATCATTCCTCCCCCAAACTATGCGACTCTTCAATTCCACCAGGGGGGGTAAACATTAACATTATTCAAAGTTATTGTCTGTTTTTACCTGCATTTTTATTACTCTTTAATTTAATATTGTTTTTTTTTGTATCAGTATGCTGCTGCTGGAGTATGTGAATTTCCCCTTGGGATTAATAAATTATCTATCTATCTATCTATCTATCTATCTATCTATCTATCTATCTATCTATCTATCTATCTATCTATCTATCTATTTCAGAGGTGATCCAGTAATAATTACTTTACTCCACCTACTAGTGCAAAACTAATCCCATGCAGTTTAACTCCAGTGAATCCCATCTGTTATTTTAAAAAAGATTTTTCAACAACAACAGGGAGACACGGAAACTTGTTAAGGGTAGATTTCATACAACTGTTCGTTTTTCCTCACACAAAAGAACCATGGACGTATTGAATAAATTACCAAGTAGTGTAATGGAGAGCAGGACTTTAGGGAACATCACTATCTTCATATTTTCACTTGATGTTATTTTGGATAATTCAGTTGAAAAGTATGGATGAGCTTGTTGACCTGAATAGCCCATTCTCATCACAGTCATTCTAATGTATCCTCAGTAGTGTCACTCTTTCCTATCTGTGATCTGTTACTTTCAGACTGGAAAAAAAATAAATAAATTGTTGTGAAATAAACTGGCCAGGAGATGAAGATATCATTAAAGAAGCTAGGCAAGGCCATTTTGAGTAACATGCATGAGTCAAAACCAAAAAAATCAAATATCAAAAAGGACTAAACAAAACACATAGTTACACTACACTGACTGAAAACCAAAAGTCCTTGATGCTAACTAGAATTTTTAGTTTTAACTTATACTAGGAAAGCTTTTTAAGACGTTTGTTTGATCTACTGAAAGATACTGAAGAAGATGGACGCCGGGCACTACAATATAACTGCCAGTCACATAACAGCAAACTGAATTAGTTTGCAAAAACAATTCGGCAGCTTCCAAAATCACAAAACAAAATATTCAAATATTTTCATGTTGGTTAAATTAAAAAACAATGAAAAAATGGCATGTTAGAATGAAAGAAACACACAAAAATCCAGAATGCTGCAGTGATCAAACTGATGAAGGTGTTGCCATAAGTAAACACAGTTTACTGGAAGTGCAGTCATTGGTGTAGAGGTAAAAAGGGTTGTAAAAAGCAAACTTGTGTCTAGCTGAAGGGGATGAACCAATTGGCCCTGCAGTGTTCTTTATCATCTTGGGTATGTGGAAATGTGCATTCTGAACTTCCCAGTTTAGTAACAGAGCCTGAAGGTCATAGTCCAGTAGTAAAATGAGGACACCCTGGTGTACTCGCATGTTTCAGCTTATGGTTTTTACTATTTAAGGAATTGCAGCATGTGCCAGTGAAAAGTTTAGTACCATTTCCTTCCATAAAAGTAGGCAACAATAATCTTAAAAAAATAAAGAAAGGAGATCAATACTAGGAATACATCAATTCACAGCAGAAGAGGACTGTGCTAAATTTGAAAAAACCATCAAAGAAGCCAGCGGTATGATGCTTCAGTTTCAAAGAAGCACAACTGTGGAAAGAACAGGCATGTAATGTTTGTGATTTTTTTTTTTCAGTTGATTTCTGGCCTTTTGTTGTCCAGCAAACACCCGGCCAGGCCCGGAGTTGTTAGTGATACTATCAGACATTTAGTGTGGGGTCTTGTAGCATGAGTTGTCTGTGTGTTCTATCTATGTTATTGTGGCTTATCCTTTCTCAACAGCAAAACATCCAGTTCTAAATTTGGTGTTTCTGTTTCAGTTTAGGCAGTTCATAGATAATAGACTTTCTTGAGCAGTAGTTGGTTGTCAGGGTCTCATATTACTTACCTTTTAAATCCTTATAGCTGCATTTTGTCAGATGATCATGATGGTATCACAATGATCTGAGGCCAATCGAGACAAATCAGGCACCAGAATCGCATTGTTTAAATGATCTTTTTGTGAAAGTGTGTGAACTTGCATGTCTCACTATTCATTAGAAAAAGGGGACAGACATTATTAATTAGGTAAGTTCGTGGAAATATCAGAGAAGCCCACAAAAGTGTTGGGAAATTCTGGTATGAACCCACCCGAAAGTTTTCACCCCAAAAAAACAGCTGATGAATACTTTGAAGTAAAGGACTTCAAGTGAGAATTTTTCACTCAGATGATGGTGTGTAGAGAAACACTGAAATACGTGAAGCACTAAATTTAGCCGTGGAAAAGAATGAGGAAATACTGAACGTCAAGTGAGTTCTACATATACTGCATTAAATTAAAAACCTTTTTGATACCCAGGATTCAATCTGTTATAGCTAAGTGGCAGACAGCATGACATAATTCTCAAGCATTTGCAGAACCGTGAGGTCAAACAGAGCTCTTAGGAAGCAGAATGACTGACACATTTCCTTCACAAAATATTATGATAGTAATGGTTTGAACTAAAACAGTTTCTATGATTTGGCCAAGATAAATGACTACATTTTTAAAATAAGTTAAGATTTTTTTTTAATAAGACTGGAACTGAGGAAACAAAGGAGTATGACAGATGGAGCCTTCACTTCAAGATGTATCTTCCAAGACAGATTTTAATATAGTTTTCAGATGCAGTTCTTAGTTCCTGGGCCAAACGTTTTAGAAGAAGTCAAAATATAGAATATATATATGAAATATAAATATATAATATTTTTTTTTAATCTAAGGAAAAATAACTAATAACTAGATTTCCAAATCTCACAGAATCTACAAAAGAAGGAATATATTTTATACTGAACAAGTTTTGTAAGTGTACAGTTTTAATATATCAGCTTAATGACTAGGGTATGGTTTGTTCAGGTTATGACTAGCTGGTTAGTTCTATTGCTTGGCACTGTCACTGTCCATGTAGTTTTCCGTTTTCTGATTCCTTCCACTGTAGAAGATAGCAGTTGACCATTTCTTCACACCGGACCTAGAATCTTACAACCCTTCATGCTTACCAATTAAAATAATACTCAGAATATTTTACCTGATAAGTTGCTTACACATCCCACTCTTAAATTTCATAAACTCCTCTAAACTGTCTTCTGATTCCATTTTTCATCTCTTGCTATAGTCACTCTCCAAATCTACCGAATATACTCTTTGTCTTCTTATATAGATAAATGCTGATTCTGCCTTAAGACATTACAATTTGGACAGTGTTATGAGTAAATGGACCTGAAATTGATGTGCAGATCATTTTGTTTTAGGTAGAATACCCATGCTAAAGATGGTGTCTACATTAAGCATCAAAATTGTGACACAAATTGTTATAACTGATATTTAGTGCCACTTAAACATTACCAGAAAGTAACTTTGTTAATTTGATCTTAAATTGTGGAAAAAGTGAAAACAGTTTGTTAGAGCTGTCACCTCTGACCTGTAGCAGTAGCACTGAGCATTGGGGATTTAACTTTTTAGATGGATTATTATCAGGCCAAGCACTTTGCTACTCTGTTAAAATAGCAGCCATACTGTATAGATGGAAACCACCCTCAGAATCCAAATAAGGCCTGGCTTTACACTATTAAGCTTAAGCACAGTAGGGTGAGTAACTGGGAACTCTGCCAAAAGTAAGCTTGGACTGTAGCCCATAATGTTCTGTCCAATGCTAGATATTATAATAAAAGTAGTAAAAGTACAATCTGTACTAAACAGTAATTTGTTCTTAGCCTTGGCTGAGCAATTCTCAAATGGGTGCCAGTGGTTGCCAGTGCAGACAGAGAAAACTCGGCAATCACATGGGAGTTATTTACTTTACCTGTACACTTCGTAGTTGGAGTGTGTGTTTGAGTTATAGAATTTTTATAAGAAACAATGATGTTGATGTTGCAAGAGCAGTTTAGTAGCATAGTTGGTACTGCTACTGTCTCAAAGACATTTCATCTTGAGATTGAATCCCGCACCTCTTCATTGTCTGTGTGTGAGTGGTTTTTCTTCTGAGTTTCTCTCTCATATCACCACAGACATATTTGCTAGAATAACTAACATTTTCAGACTGGCCTGTGTGAAGGTGTATGTGGTTTTATGTGTGTGGGGGCCCAATGATGGGCTGGCACCCTATCATGAACTCTCCCCTGCCTTGTACCAGTCCTGCCAGTAAAGGCTTTGTCCTGAAGCTAAATGAAGTGGCAGTTTGAGGGGTTAGTTTAAAGTTAAAAGAAACTCGAACACAAGAATTAATTTGTTGTGTTTTGCAAATAATTCAAGCATCTAGGCTACGTGGGGAGCCAGACAGGTATTTTGCAGAATAACATGGGGTATTACAGATTAGTTGACAGCAGTCACTGATCTCGCCACTGGGCTGTGTCTATTTAAACGACTGAATATCTCTAGTTATGTCACATTTACTGATCGCATGTTGACTGTCCAGTACAGTCTGATAGCCAATAATGTGCTGCTTGATAGAGCCAGCTCTGTACAAAGGGCTAACAAGTATAACAAGTTCAGCTGCAGTCTCTACCCTTTTTTACATTCTGTTTTAGTACGTAAAATATGAGACGTCTGAAAGACAAGTCTGTCGTCTGTTTGCAAGGTTTAAAACATGCATATTTCTTTTTCCTTATCACTACATTCTATGTATCGTACTTCCAGATGAGCATTCATTGGTTGTCAGCTTTCATGCACACACTGCCTGCCCCTACATCTAAAGACAAAAAAAAAACCTGTTTGATTTTACTTCGAGTGCATCACAGACTAGTAGGGCTCAGTTTTTGGCAAGTCACATAAGATGATCAGCTTCACGGGAGCAGACTGCCGACTAC
This sequence comes from Erpetoichthys calabaricus, assembly GCF_900747795.2. Taxonomy (NCBI): domain Eukaryota; kingdom Metazoa; phylum Chordata; class Cladistia; order Polypteriformes; family Polypteridae; genus Erpetoichthys; species Erpetoichthys calabaricus. Next base: position 49,573,961 of record NC_041397.2, on the reverse strand, counting down.
CTTCAACTTGCTAAGATAATGTGTCTAATGTGACATAACCTTTACTCTGCCTCAATCTCTAGTTTTTGCTTTACTAAATATTTTCATAATAATAAGTCTTACTGCAGAAAAGTCAGAGAAGAACAATCCAGAGCTTGTAACACCCCAAATTACATAACATAACATCTACAAACCCACTTAATCCAATTGCATGTGACCACAGGCTACCCTTGAAACACCAGATATAAAAAACACTGGACAGAATGCTAGGTTTTCATCTTAGCCCAAATTATGGTGTACTTAAATTGGAACCACTAGATTCTGTGAACAATCAATACAAGGTTAAAGTTAAGGAAGGTATTCATTCTATGATGGAGACATTTGACTTTTAGAGGGACAATTTTATGGGATATTGGGACAATTTCTGGAATAAATGAAACCTGTTTGGCCACGATGGGTGACATTTGAAATGGAGAAGTTATTAGGGTGATGTATTAATATGAAATTGTATATGATGTATGAAAAATATATGATGTATTCATATAAGATTGTTTAAACTAGGGAATGGGGTGAGGATAGCTAGGGCAGGCTGGGATTAGAATTTCACATAACGTAACAGGCAGTACTGTAAACGCAAACATACAGGATAACTTTGAAAGTTGTACTTCACTGTTAAAAAGACAAAGTAAAGTAAGTAATGCATTAAAGATTACTTCCCTGAATACTAGGTGGGATTAGAACAAAATAATCTGAATTTATATGTAGTTGCAAAATATGTAAAATAGTATTTTTATGCAAATCTTCTTCAATTAGATGATGACATGTCTTAGTGATTTGTCTTGAAAGCATTAGAGCTACAGGCCTTATATTAGTACTGTGTTATAAACTCACTAATGCAGACAACAGTTTCAATATACATATTTTTTAATAATGTTAAAAAGCATGTTTAATGGGGCATTATTATAGTCACGGGAGACTGCAATTGCTCAAATATTAACAGGGCTAGTCTTACAAAGGGAGGAGCACAAACACGGAAATGCTTTGATGTAATCAGTGATGTATTTCAACACATAATGTTAAAGCACCAACACAGGAGGGAACCTGTTTAGATTTAGTATTTTGGTAAATATAACTGAACTGAAGGTGTACTGACCATATTATAATACATTCAGTTTTGGCAAAGTGCCTATTCAAAGACTAAAACTGTTTAGTTTCATTCTAGTAGGTCAAATTTTGAGGAGATGCAACAAAGCCTAAAAACGATAAATTGGGATTACTTTTTAACCGGGAATACAGTTTAAGAGATGCAAGACAGGTTGGAAGTTTATTCCAAAAATTAGCAGCAGTAGGGAATTATAGACAACTGTGCAGTGAATTAAAAGGGAGAACACTAGAACAGCTTTGACAAGAACAGGCCATTCACCCTGAAGCCGGTGTCACATTACGCAAGTTCTAGTTGTGTCAGACTTGCTGACCACAGTTACGGATCTCGTCGCTCAGCCATATCAGTCTAAATGATTGAAAATTTCTGCTCATGTCACATTTACTGGCTGAGAATTAACCTTCCTGCACAGTCATATTCACTCCTTTTAGTGACAGCCAATAACTTGCTTCTTGATGAAGCTGGTACTGTATGACGGGTTAACAGCTACAGCGAGTTCACCCACAATCCATGCCATCCTGTCCTGATATGTAAAACATGAGACATCAAACATATGAGCTTCTTTACTCTTAGTGAGGTCAAAAACACCCATGTTCTTCATTTATTTTCACTGCTTTACATAAGATTAGATTAGATTAGAAAAACTTTATTAATCCCATGGGGAAATTCAAAATGAGCATTCATTGGTTGTCAGCTCTTATATGTACACAGAGCCAATCAGACCTGTATGATTTTATCAGAGTGAGTTGCAGGCTAGTTGGAGTGAGTCACTGGGCATGTCACATTACATGACCAACTTCAAGGGAGCATGCTGCCAACTTCCTCCAACTCACTAAGATTATGTCAGTGAAGGCTATGACTAAAAATCACTGGAAAAGTCATGTAATGTGACATAGACATAAGAAACCCTCTAATGCTATATATCAAAGCCTGTTCTGAAATGTCCCTAAAGTGATGCAGTGGCAGGCGTGAAAAGTACTGCATAGGTACTGACCCAAATGGGTCAGTTTAACATCCTGAGAACATAATCACAGAAGATAATTACTGTTTTGTGAGAAACAAGTTAAAATCAACAAAACAAAAGTCCTCTTCACAGGTGGATTTAACAATGAGCTAAAAAATAGCGGCACGGTGGTGCAGTGGTAGCGCTGCTTCCTCGCAGTTAGGAGACCCGGGTTCGCTTCCCGGGTCCTCCCTGCGTGGAGTTTGCATGTTCTCCCCGTGTCTGCGTGGGTTTCCTCCTGGTGTTCCAGTTTCCTCCCACAGTCCAAAGACATGCAGGTTACGTGGACTGGTGATTCTAAATTGGCCCTAGTGTGTGCTTAGTGTGGGGGTGTGTTTGTTTGAGTCCTGTGGTGGGTTGGCACCCTGCCCAGGATTGGTTTCTGCCTTGTGCCCGGTGTTGGCTGGGATTGGCTCCAGCAGACCCCTGTGACCCTGTGTTCGGATTCAGCGGGTTGGAAAATGGATGGATGGATGAAAAAAAATGGTAAAGCTACTCAAGTGGCTTCTTTCTTTTTCTTTTCGTTGGAACAGAGCAGAGTCCAAAAATATCAGATATTAAATATCTAGAAGCACATGAGATGTAGTTTGGGACATGAATAGAGAGAATAAGCTGGACTTAAGTATTAATTAATGTGGAGATACCGAGAAGAGTAAGAAGGGACAGAACATTGAACTGAACAATTTGAATGAGACAGAGGAGATTGCTGGGATATGTTCTTAAGCATGATGGACTGCTAAGAAGTACTATTGAGATAAGCAAGAAAAAGCCCAGTGGAACAAAAAGAATGATGATACTACTAAACAAATAACAAAGAGAATTCAACATATAAGAGAGAAAAAATGAGAGTTGGTTTTCCATGGCAAGGACCTGCCTATGGACACAAAACTAATGAATTGGAACCAGAGATTAAAAACATGCATTAAGAATGCTTTTATAAAATTATATTGGTATTTAAAAATGACATATATTTTGTTGGATATATTGCATACAGCTTTTTGCTTTTCTTATTTCAAAATATGTTTTAGGTGCATGTCATTCTTTGTTATACATTATACATTATTTATACCTTACTAAAAAAAAAGCCCAGGGTCCTAGAAACCATTGAAATCATCAGAAAAAAAATCTGAAATGTAGAGATGTCAGGTAATTGAAAGGAACTACTCTGGGCATCTCTCTCCTAGGAGGATTCATTTTGCCGATGTGCTGGCCTCACTTGTGTATTAGCAGCGGGAGGAAAAGTAAAAGGGATACCGTTTTGCCGATGTTAGTGACTAAGCAACTTTGTCTTTCTTCTGAGGTTTCGTTTTGCTCACGTGCTCGCCTTGCTTGTGTTATTAGCGGCTAAGTGAGTCTTCTGTTTTCCCGGAGGCGGAGCCCTTACCCCAATTCCACCTCTCACTTCCGGGCCAGACAGACACACATACTTCAACGCATAGAAGTTTATATATAAGATTTACAGTATTTAGTATTTACTTTGCAGTAATAAATTAAATGCATGTAATACAATAAAATATCCCTAATGAAGTGTAAATTTATGACTCCAAGACAAAAATAATTACATATGCTATACCTTATGTTATAATGAATAAAGAAAACATTGTAAACATCAGTAGGCCAAAATAATAAGCATATACCAAGAATTATTAATAACTTTAGTGTTAGTGGCATTATTAATGCAACATTTATGCAATGTTTCTATGTCCTTTTAAAAATGAAAGTGTTGCTGAACTTTATGTCATATGTTAGTTTAACTTAAAATTATAGCTTTAAAAGCCATAAACCACACAACAGTGTCCTACATATTTTAAATTATGTTGTTCTTATATTTTGCTTTATAAAGGTATACAAATTTGCAATAATTATTAATTCCCTATACAAATTATGTACAGGTTTACTTCAAGAGTCCCTACAATATATTAAGCCTGACAAATCATTTATACATTTTTATAAATATTTTGTATATATATTTTAGAAATATTGTTTAAAGAGCATTTATTCTTTCTAAGGTTTAGCATGTATTGAGCTCATCTCACCCAGTTTCTTTGTGCCCTAACCTTTTACTTATTATTGAGCACCCAATAAAATTCACATTTTTAATGCAATTCCCTCCTTATCTACAAACTGAATTACAAGAGATGGCCTGTATAGAGAACAAAGTATTCACTGGTACTGTCATCAGCACATGGTGGTGTCAGAAAGGGGCATGTAAAAAATCAATTAACTCTCTGTATTGTTAGTTTGCAATTTCATCAACCAGCACATTTTTTTAGCAAATACATAGCACAGACAGTGGAATTGAAAATGCCACGTAATTCTGATTTTTTTTTCTTCACAAAAAATCTTATTTAATTATTTCAGAAAGAACATGCAACCTTAAATTTGATTACACACTGTTTAATACAATGGTAAGTGAATTTTAGTGAATTCTGTAGGTGTTCCAAGAATTTAGACAATTCCATTTTCGATGTATTTTCTTGTATAAAATAGGTCTGCCAGGGTTACATGCCATTAAAGGAATGCTGGATTGTCCAATTTAAAATTAAATCTACTCTGGCTCCTTTCTATTACTTTTGTGCCTTTTTTACTATTTTAATTACAGTATATAGTGAAGGGCAAGAACCTGTAGGTCATTCTTTCATTTGAAGAAGGAAACTGCTCTCTTGTCAGATTTTTTTCCTTTTTGTCCCCAACAACAAAGAACCCAGCAACATATATCAGGCTAAGATCTTCTGAAAGTCCTTTTAAAATCACACCAGCTCAATTTCTATAATGTTCACGTATCTCAAGTGACACAATCCACAAATCCATTTGTTTCCGGTTTGGAAAAAGAAAAAGGAAGACAGCGGCAGACTCAAAGACCCAGTTTCATAAGGAACCATACTAAAATAACAGGGAGTTAAGCTTGGTGAGTTTTCAAAATGAACCCCCTTATCAAGCTGGTCAATTCAGTTTTGGTCAAGACAGTTTCACTTAAAAGGCCATCAGCTAAACCCCATTAATGCTTAATAAAGAAAGTCAATATAAATTATGCTGTACAAAAACATTGACAAATATGATCTCCTCAGAATTTTAAAAACTTAAACATTAGTCATCATCTCTTTCACTATTTATTAATTTCAGATAACTATATTGTGTTTATGAGAATTTCTTAAGAATGCTTCAAAATTACCTCAGTTTTTTTTTTCTTTTGTCTTGGGACTCTTAACCCACCAGTACAAGAAAATCTTATACTGTTTCTAATACCATTTAACCAATCTTGATATCTAGTTAAGCAATATATCAAGCTTTTCATGGTTTCCCCCTCTGTTTGCCCTTTTACACTCAAAAAAGGCCATTTATACATCACATTCTGTGCAGGAAATTATACCTTTATGATAAAGAGTAAACCAACAGGTGTCTGCAGCAAAATAATCAGAAGGACTTAAATTTGTGCATCCCACATCAATTGACCCATGGGTTCACCTCCTAATGGAATGTGAAGAGTCAAACTTTTCATAAAACACTGAAAAACAGAACATTGGTAATTAAGGCGTGTGGAGTATCAGTTTATGCTATTTTGAAGTTGCTGATCACAAAGTACATTTTTGATATCTGATTCTTTACCAGTGGTTCCAGCCCTCTAAAATTAAAATCCCTGAAGCCTACAAACAGCTTGTAATCCCGGCCACCTTAAATTTCTTCGCACCTCTCCATTAGCATCTTTTGTTTTGTAAATGTGTTGATCAGCACAAGCAGCAAACAGCCTGCTGTCCCATCCCCCCACTGCAAAAAGTTCTCCTAGATTGTCTTGTTTATCTGGGTGTGAGGTGTCTGGAGTTGTATAGGGTAAATAATATATCATAATTTGGAACATATTTGGAATGTGTTCCGTGTCTACAACGATCTATATAAATGTAGGATGACAGGAAATGCAAGAAATGTTATGCACTTTATGTCAAAATTTTGTTGTTTGTACTATAACATGAAAAAAGTTTCTGTTCTAGCTATGTGTTCAACATTTTTTGCATTTGTCACAATCCTACATTTACCCAGATCGTTGTGGACATGAAACACACATGAAATGCATAAGTTCCAAATAATGATATATTATTTACCTTTTACAACTCCAGGCCCCTCACACCCAGATAAACAAGAATTGATCTGGGAGAACTTTTTCCCTGAGTTGAGCTGCGGTGGTGGGGGTGATGGGATAGCAGGCTGCTTGTGTTACAAAACAAAAGGCGCTAATGGAGAGGTGCGAAGGAAATTTAAGGTGGCCCGTGATTATGAGTTTTTTCATAGACTTCAGGGATTCTGGTGCTAAGAGCAACTTCCAGATGGTTAAAAATGACAAACTTCAAACAGAAGCATTGGAATATCAATTTAGATTATTTCAAGATTGGTGATTATGAATATGATGTTATTTTTAATTCTTCGCTTGGGATCTAGCCCCATATGGACCTCTATCAAAGGGTGAAAATTACATATTTCTTTAACAATTGAGAATATTGAGACTACAAACACTTAAATTAAAGCACACATTTTATTATTTCAAATAAGCAAATATTATTGCTTATTGTGTACTTCAGCCTCATGAAGTAAATCAATACATTTCTTATAAACACTCAGTAGCAGCACCAGGACTTCATAAAAAAGTGGGCCTAAATTTACCATATGTGAGCCTGATGTTATTTTTATTACTGTGCAATATACATTCATTTAAAATGTTTAAAAGTCCAGTCATACCAACGTAAATAGGCATCTTTTTTTATTAGAATTGTCTAGTCTGAATGATTTTGTCAACACATATTTAAATCCACTTACAAATGTTGACAGTAAACTGACTGCCTGCTTTTTAATGATACATGTGAATACCAGCCCATCCCAAAGCACAAACACTTAAATGTAATGTTATAATTTCGACCAATACCATTATATAACAGCAAGCAACTGGATTCAAACTTTGACATTCCTTGTAATTTGTATGTACATGTGTGTATTTCTACTGAATATATGAGTGAATCTGCCCTCAATTAGATTATTATAATGTAAAAATTGTATCTTTTGATATCCTGTGTTCCTGCCACACACTGTTATTGGATATATCAATGATCCATAAAGCTGCATGCCTTACGCATCATAACAGATGGTGGAAACTTTAATACCAACTGAATCTGTGGCTTGTGGATATCAGACAAATTCGTGACCTGGCTGTATCCTTCGACATTTATCAGCTTGGTGGTTATAGATTTTCCAGCACAGAAGTAGTAGCATTAACTGCAAACCCATTTCTAAAGTTAGTGCAGCTAGCATTGTGGTTTTAACTCAATAGGCAAATACCCAAATTTAGTGCCAATATCAGATTCTGTTGCGTTTGGCACTTCTATTCATTTCCTTTCACTAATAAAGCCAAACAGAGTTGTTTGTCGATACATCATTCATGTTTCCCGCCAAAAAAATGCACCCCAACTAGTAACTGAAGTAAGCAACTAGTTAATTGGCACCTGTTAGCATCACATATTTTTAGTGCCTGTGATTGGTAACATTTAAAGTCGATCTTATCTTCTAAACTTTATTTCGCTGACATAGGCTGTATAATCGCTATCCAAATGTAAGCTTTCCAGATATCTTTAAGAGTTAATGAACTCATCTACTGATAAAGATAACACTGATGATATTAATGTGTAAGTTTATAATCAACTGATATTTTAATTGAGGGAGATGTGTATTAAAACCTTCATAGGCTAATTGTCATTTGAGAAAAACCAAATTAATTTAAAAGCAGGGAGCGCCATTGAGAAAAGCATGTGGGCCCTATACTGGTATACAGCCCTGAATTAGGCCGGCTTATGCTAATTGAGACTTTTTTATGTTTTTTTTTTTTTTCAGGCATTCAAAAACATGAAATAACCTTTTGTTATAGGAATGTGTTCTTCTGCTTTAGGTATTCACAAAGTAATATCTATCATGAAAAAGACAAACATATCTGTATTTTGAAAAGTTTTTTAGACAATGCCACTCATGTGATAACAAGTTTCACCTAGAAATTTTGCTAATCATGGTGTCTTCAAACAAAGGTCCTTTTAAAATTTGATTTTGTTTGACTGAAGTTACAGGATAGGTTGCTTCATGTACACATGAAAAATTAACTGAAGTTTTTCAGTGCTCGAAGCAACTGATGTTTTGTTAACGTATTAGACTTTGAAAAAGCCTAATTAAAACTGCATCATTTTGATAAATTTTAAATCATATCAAAAAGTAAAACAGAACAGGTAGGTTAGGTTAGGTTAGGTTAGAAAGATCTTATTATACCAGAAGTAAATTTGTTTGCAGTAGGAAAATACAAACATGGGTCATTGTTAAACAAAAAGAAGAAAAAAGCAAAGATACAACAACAGAAAACTAGTAAACACGATCAAGATTAGTACAGAGAAGAATAACTACCTTTAACAGTACGCAAAAAAATAATTCAGAATTTAGCAGTGTTCCTATGAGTAACATAATTCAAAAAAGCTTACAGCTATGGGAATAAAAGAGTTCTTAAATCTTTTGCTCTTTACCTTCATGAACTTAAATCTGCAGTCTGATGGCAACATGCGAAATTTAGGAAAAAGAGGATGGTTACTGTCTGACAGAATCAAGCTGTTGTTCTTTCTAACCTGTTTGTGATATAGCTCAGTGAGAGAGGTCTGCTGCAAACCAATAATTTTAATGACATGTTTCTAAGATGGTTTGTATTATTAATGTTGAGGTTGCCAAACCAACGCATAAAAGTAAATGTAACAACAGATTTGATAAAAGGCTTTAAAAAGTGCCATTATGGTTTTATCCACCTAAGGAATATTGAATTTCCTAAAAATGAATAGCTGTTTGTGCCCCGTCTTACAAATTTGTTCTGTGTTGAGATAAAAGGTTAGCTTGTTGTCTGTGATTGACCACAGATATTTGTAGTGCTCCACCATGTTCATAGTCTCCCCTTTAACTAATGTTGAGACAGTGGGTGGGGTAGAGACCTTGAAATCTACAGCCGTATCCTTTGTCTTGAAGTTATTTAGCTGTAAATAGGAACAATCACACCATTGACCAAACACATCACCAACAGGTTCATGGCCATCCTCCTTATTTTTATCAGACTAACAGTGATAGAGTCATCGGTAAAATTCAGGATATGTCTGTCCTTGTGTGAACACCTCCAGTCATTTGTGTATAACATATAAACAGAAGATCAGACAGACAGCAGCCTTGAGGTGATCCAAGACATAAGCTAAGTAAGAAGAACAGCCATTAACACTCACACTTAGTGTTCTGGAAGTTAAAAAGTCTAAAATCTAACCCACCAAAATAGGGCCTTAACAAAGATTTTTGATCAGTTTGTCAACTAAAATGTGGGGCTAGATGTTATTAAAAGCTTATGAGAAAACTATAAACAATAATCTAGCATGGTTTTTGGTCTTTCCAAGTGCTCATACAATAATTTCACAAGTGTTACTCTGACATTTTCCAGCTGCATCTTAGCTCTGTATTCACATTGGTAATGGTCCAGATAGGCCTGGGTTTTGTTAAGTAGTTGTCTCTTGATTAACTTTTCAAAGGATTTCATGATGTGAGACTTTAAAGCCAGCCACCAGTCTAAAGTGATTTAATGCTTTTGGTTGTGTACGTTTTGCTCTTTGATTGTTGTTCTTGTTTCTGACTTGTGAAGATTTAAATTGCTACTAAATTGCATTAGTCAGTTGCATCTTTTTGATTCATTTCACTAAAGCCTTTCTGTTTCTTTTCTGTGTTTACAAAGAATATATCATCCTTTAAGTTCTGCTCTGCTCTTCATGATTAGGCTTCATTTTGATAATCCATTTAGGCAACGCTTGCTTGAGCAAAAACTATTAATCAAACTGTGAGGATTGCTTCAAAGGAGGTTAAACACTTTATTGTATATTTACAAATAGTTTTGAGAAAACCGCACAATGTCTGTTTTCTGTTTTTGGAAATTCATGCAATGGGAAAAAAAATGTTAAATTGTACAAAGACCTTTGCATCTCAGAGTTTATGACACAATGGGCATCATATCACTGAAATAAACACAAACAGATCTCTTGCCAATGTACACGAGTACTTTTGTTGTAAATGCAACTGAAACCATCACAAGACTGTATGACCTTTAAGAACATCTCACTTTTAACTTTAAGAATGAATAATGCATACTTTGAGAAAGAACTTCATGAATTCCATGCTATCAAACTATGGTTCTATGGACAATATTAGGCATAATTGAAGCACATGAAACCCTGCACCTGCGGTGGGTTGGCACCCTGCCCGGGATTGGTTCCTGCCTTGTGCCCTGTGTTGGCTGGGATTGGCTCCAGCAGACCCCGTGACCCTGTGTTCTGATTCAGCGGGTTGGAAAATGGATGGATGGATGGAAACCGTGCACAATCTAGCACTTATGTCCTGTTTAGAAACAGACTGAAACTTTTTATGTTTTAAGCAGTGATACATTCTCTATCGCACCCTTGTACCTTCAAGTACCACCAATGAAAAGAAGATGTTCTCCAATAAGAATCAAAATGTAAGGTTTTCTATGTTCTTGCTATTAAACCCGTAGCATTACTTTGGACAGTGAACTGGATAGCACAGCCTTGAATGTCTTGAATACTTTTGCATCTGTTTTGTCTTGCTCTACTTTCCCCTTTTGTATTATTACTATGCAGCTTTTGTCAGAATGCCTCAAATCTCACAGACTTACCACTGTTTATAAGGTATTGTACCATATAAGTTCTCCCCACCTTTCCTTCTACATTTATAACCTCAGGCAATTAGGTGTAGTAAAAGACAAGTAGGAGTTAAGTTATATTTTAAATAATGTATTATAGATAATATTCATAAATAATGACAATATGCAAAGTACATTTGAATGTTGGCAGCCTAACAACCTGATAAATGCTGGTGTGTAGTTTCAGGCGGCACACAGACTTGTTAGTTATTTAAAATGTCTCTAGTTAAGGCATTGTTTGTGGTCAGCTTTCTTCAGAACAGGCCACATGCCTGTCTCAAATAGGGCTGCCAAGCTGTGCTCTTCATTGTGTTGTCCTTTTCAGTTCATGGTGTATGAGATGTTCCTTCATCACTTGGTAAGGGGGGGGAAGGGGGGGGTTAAAGCAAGCAAATTTATAGATTCTCTGTCCACATCTAACAGCCAATAGGGTGTCATGGTACTTAAAGGCATCTGATACAAGCCAATTCCAAACAGCCATACTTCAGACCAATGGAGCACAGAATACCTTCACACCTGCCCTCAAAACCATTTGTTGAGCTGAAGGTTGCCAGCTAGGCAGTCTGGCTTTCCTGTGGGGGTTGACTGAGAGACTCCTGCAGAGAAACATTTGCCAAACTTGTTTGAGGCACTTCCCCCAACCCTGTCATAAAATTACAAAGACTCATTCCTAAAACGGGGGAAGGGGTTCTTAACCATCTAAACATTGCTGTTCTTATCAATGATAAGATACATGTGTTATAAATGTTATAGTGTTATAAGTGTTATAGTGTTTTAAGTTACAAATAAAGAAATACAAAATATTTATCAACTGCAAACTTTCACACCACAACAGCAACTTATTTTGTTTTTACAACAATAATAAACATGTAAAAAGCAATCCAAAAATCAAAACAATATCCAAAATGAACGCAATGCTTCCTGGGATACTTTATACACAGAGAGACCGAAATACAGTTACAAATAATGATGAGCCAAACAATTCACAATAAAACTCATTTGCAAAAAAATTTGCAGAATAAATGGTGTTTCACTTCCAGAGAAATTTGTGCTAGTTACACAAGGCCCTTAACCTGCAATTGCTCCATCCTGGGTATGACGTTAACCTGCCTCCAGCCCTCCAAACACGTCCTCCAACTTGCAGGGAAAACTCAGGGATTGGTGGCAGGATTGGCACTCCAGCTACTGTGATAGACCTCACATTGTTCCACTCCAATCGAACTAGTGTGGTGCTAAGGTGTCACCTGTTGCACTACTGCAGTTGGGTCCTAAATTTGGTATCCTGAGGTGGTCCGTCATGTGGTGGGTGTGTCAACGTGCTGCATCAGTGCATGCTCCCAGCCTACACAAGTAGAAAGGCATTTATTTCCTACCTGGAAGTGTTTTTATGTATGAATACTACATGTGTCTGCCTGTCAGTAAGTATTTAAATAAAAATCACAGAAACTGTGCATATCCTCAACTAGGATAAGGCGGTAGGTATCCAACCGTGGGGAAGATGTTGGCAGTAGCGACTTTCCGTTTAGTGAGATTTTCCTTTCAAAGATATACAGTAGTGTGTAGATGTGTTTTAGTGTGTCTTTATATGGTAAATATGTAACACATGTCAAAGTTTTAAAAAAACATAATGAACTCCTTACGTGGTAATGTGAACGAGAGACATGAATAGAATTGATTTTACTGGTGTGGTGTGAAGTAAATGTTTTTCACAGCTGCAGAAAATAAAACAGGTACTCAAGGAAGTGTAAACAAGGCTTTACGGAATAGTATTCCTTGTTTCCCATAAAAAAAAAAAAACCTTTAAAATCCACAAAACCTCTATAGTGTGTTTCATGTTTCACAACTGCAAAATCACTTGCAAAAATAATTGTATTGTCATTTTCACAAAACTATGTAAATCAAAACTTTTCTGTTTTACTTATTGCTAGTTATTATATAATATTAGAATTAAATAATTTACACACATAAAAATACAGGAAAGTTTAAACACAACTTGAACAATGATGATTCAAAACTGATTCATACAAAACAAAAGTGTTAGCAGCATTTGGCAATTAATATTTTTGTTGAGATATGGTTGGACATGGCATTTGAACCCAATATCCATGAAACAGTTAATTGAGCTATGAGACCAGGTGAAGGACAGGAATATATCACTATGTGCAGAGAATACTAATCCATTTGCCAGTATTTGTATGAAATCACAGATGTTATATTTTTATAGATGGCACATTGCACAAATTAGAAGTCATTTCAGGCTGTTAAGAAATGACATGGGCACAAAAAGAGTAGGTAAAATTATATTGATAACAAACAAGGATACTTAACAGATTAGATTTATAAGTATTACTAGCAAAATACCCGCGCTTCGCAGCGGAGAAGTAGTGTGTTAAAGAGGTTATGTAAACATATATATACATAAACATATATACTTATATATACATATCTACATATACACATATCTACATATATACATATATATATACATATACACATCCGCATATATATACATATATCAACATATATATACACATACATATACACACATACATACATACACACACAT